>NC_142795.1:69441017-69560151 GCF_049724085.1 Artemia sp. Qi Xiang Cuo | reverse complement strand
GGACAGGCTGGAGTCACAGTAACCCTGGTCTACAAATGCGGCAGTTACTGTGAGATCAGCATTCAGCCGGAACCCCTGGCACAGAATTCCTATGTCGTCAGTGAACGGCATCGCCATATTCTCCGTGTTAACAGAGTGGCATCTTCGCCCAGATAGGTAGCCAAACTGTTTGACCCGCCCAACTACTACTCACTTTCCCCTGCCAACCGGTCTGTAAACGCACCATTCACCGATTTCATACCGACCTCTGCATTCGTTTATGGCGACTCATGTAGTCCTACTCGTCGGCCCTGGAACATCACCTGTTTGAATCGGTCACTACTCAGCTTCTCAGAGCGTTCCCTAAGAAGCCACAACAGCGTGGATTTTTTTATTGGTGTTATGGAGCCGTCAGAAGTCTTGACAAGACAAAACCTAGAATTCTTTATGTTCGTCACAGGCTCACTAAACCCAATTTTTCTCAACTTGGTGTTTCACACAGTGAGCATTCACTGGCAAATCTTCAAATGCAAGCAAATATTGACGGCATATTCTTAACAAAATTACCCCTTTTTAAGTTACTTTCCTTGGGTTTTACATAATTATACAGACTTTCTTGTGCTCTAGCAATTGTACTAATTGCAAATAAACAATAACGTATTTAATATCTCCATAAAAAGCCGATTCTTATATTGAATTTTATAAATAGTTAGGCTATTACGATTTTGTTATTTGAACGGTTAGTTTTTTAATTACAATTAATTAACATGGAGAATGTTTTTTTTTTTTTTTTTTTTTTTTGTTCTAACCAAATCATATAGAAAAAACATTTAGGGAAAACTGGTTAGGAGTTACTCAGTCACAAATTAGAACTTACATTTTCCTTATTGTGGGTCAGAATCCACTGGCAGGCATCCAACAATGGGGCAACAAACATTTTTTACATGGTTTTTACCTATTCTGCTTTTCCTTTGCTTTCCTTATAATAACTTTATAGTCCCAAATTTCTAGGGGGAATGCCCCCTCCTGCCCTTCCTTGCCGGCATCCATGACGTAGGCCACAATATTAAGTTTCTCGTATAAAGTTGAGACAAATTTCGATTTTTCAGGTTTATTGTGATGATTTTCATCTTCTATTTTCGCCAGTGGTTGGTATCGCTAATTTCGGCAATTTGTTGAAAGATTTCTTATCCGAACTGAACATTATAATAAAAAAAATATATTTTAATTCATTACGCTCAAAAAGTTTCTACCTAATGGGAGTTCATTCAGTATAACTCCCTCTCTCCTAATTCCAAGATATATCGCTAGACTATGCCAGTTTTTTTTTTCAAGAAATTTTTATTTGTTAATAACAAACAGCTGGAGCACCAGAATCACCCTGTATTTAGATACCCTTCCTCTAGGCCTAGCCTATATTTACACAGCATGGTATAGCCTATTATTTAAGCAGGCTGGACCCCCCACCACACACAAAAAAAAACCATCACTTGTCCTAACTCTATACCTATGCTTGGTTTACCTAAAATTTGGTTCCTCTTGATCTGGGCCCTCCATATCAGCAAAATTACATCAGAATAATTTCAAACAACGGCGAGAATCAGTGTTGCCAGCTTCTGGTGCGAATTCCCTGTTAAGTCTAAAAAAATCCCTAATTTTTGAACAAGCAACGAGGCCGGGTGTCTCGGAGGCACAGAGGCATGCCGGAGGCACAGCCGGAGGCACGAAGAAAGGGGCACCTGCGACGGTCAGTTATTAGCCCCTCGGTCACAGCGTACCGTCAATTTTTTTGTCACTACGAATAGCACATCTGCTAATACAAAACATAGAGATGTCTGGACCGGCTGGACCAGCCGGACAACGCTTCGGTCGATACAAAAATATGGGTGTGTACAACATCGATACACACATTCACGTAGTTGAATAAATCGAAATCAAGGATTCTACGTTTTAAAAGCGCATAATTCAAGCATGTTAATAGTCATGGGAAATAATACTGAAAACATACCAAGCTATTAAACAAAACAAACTAACAATTTGAAAAGGTTTGTACTATGGTATGGTGAGGTTGAAGATACGTCACCCATTTTGAAGATGTTAACAACAACGAAATAACAAATAACAACGAAAATAGTAAGGCAGGGACATAAGTATAAGTCTAAACAGTGTAGACATCTCTTAGAAGTTTTGGTTATTTTAAAAAATCCGAAAAATTAGTAGCACAACTCAAGACTTTACATTGCGTTATGTAATCTCGCGGAACAAATTTCATTAGGCAGTGCTAAGTAGATTCGAGTTCAACATAGAATTTCACGCTACGTAAGTTTATATTAGGTTACGGAAAACTCAACATAGCAGCAACAAAATGGAAATTCTGGATGAGTAATTTATAAATGCTGAAAATCAGTCAATTAACTTTCATAGAAAGCCACTCACACTGATCAGAGCTAGAACCACCATATCCGCATTTTCAATTTTGAATAGTTTTCTTATGGCGTTTGTGATGATGAAGTCTAGTATAAATGACTAGTTTAAGCACGAAAGGCTGTACTTAACATAACGTAGCTTAACCACTTAACATATAAAATTAAGTGCGTAGTGTGAAACCCCTTTAGTTCAGGAATGTTCAACTAATTAAAACTCATATTTGATAATTCAACTAATTAAAACTCATATTTGATAATTCACACAATGGAGCAACACTTCCAAGAGTGTATAAGAAACAGTTGGTGGTAACAAACTGTAAGGAGCGACCCGGCTCACTAGTAGCCGAAACTCTAAGAAACGAAATTTTATACCAATAGATGGATCAAAAGAATCGGATTTTTATGCTGATTTTAAATATATACGTTTTATCAAGTTTAGTCTTACCCATCAAAAGTTAAGACCCTGAGAAAATTTGCCTTGTTTTCAAAAAAGGGGAAAACACTCACTAAAAAACATAGAATATTAATGAAAATCACACAATTAGATTCAGCATATCAGAGACCCTACTGTAGAAATTTCAAGCTTCTATCTCCAAAAAATATGGAATTTTGTATTTTTTGCCAGAAGAAAGTTCCCGGATGCGTGTTTTTTTTTTCAGAGATGATCGTATCGACCCAGTGATATAGGGGATGGATGGGGGGGGGTCACGTTGGAGGATCTTTCCATGGAGGAATTT
The DNA here is from genome assembly GCF_049724085.1 of Artemia sp. Qi Xiang Cuo. Taxonomy (NCBI): domain Eukaryota; kingdom Metazoa; phylum Arthropoda; class Branchiopoda; order Anostraca; family Artemiidae; genus Artemia; species Artemia sp. Qi Xiang Cuo. The sequence continues at coordinate 69,557,009 of NC_142795.1, read as the reverse complement.
TCATGGGGAAAAGGAATTTTCCATGAAGGCGGGGCCGGATTTTTCAGCATTATTTAAAAAACGAGCAGACATTAAATAATAAAAAAAAAACAGTTTTCAACTGAAAGTAAGGAGCAATTTTAAAACTTAAACAAAAAGAAATCATTACGTATATGAGGGTTCGCCCCCTTGTCTATAACTCGCTCTTTACGCTAATGTTTTTTTAGTACTTTCAAAAGAGCCATTTATTCTAATTAAACGGCCTTTGGGCTTCAACGGTCATTCTTAGAGAATTGGAACAAAATTCGAACTTTAGCGTAAAGGGTGAGGTACTAACGAGGGGGCGAACCCCTCACATACGTAATATTTTCTGTTCGTTTTAAGTTTTAATGTTTCTCCTTACTTTCAGTTTTAAAAAAAACCTTTTTTTATATTTAATTTGTGTTACCAGGCCTAAGAGGGAGTAAAAAAAAAAGGATAAAACTTATCTCTCGCAAAAAGTTGAGGGTTTGTTTGGCATCCTTCAACAGAGGCCCAACTCAAAAGTTAGCATAATTCCTTCGTTGTTTTTTTAATACAAAGTTTTTACTGAATAAAAGCTTAAAATTTACAAGTCTAAAATTCTCCAGACGTTGAAATTGCAGAAAATACTTAGGCCCATTCGCAATGAGATATTACTAATACCAAGTTTCAGCTAGCGCTAATTTCAGCCAATTAGATTTTTCATAGAATTTTCGGATTGGCTAATCATTGAAGGAAAAATTCTATTTGGCTCGAATCACCGCAAACTAAATTGTCAATATTAGTGAAATATCGTAGTGAAGGACCTTAAGTGAAAACAGCAAAAATTTATATAACGTTTTTTCGATTCCCAATTAAATGATCTTAACTAACAGATTAATCAAAGGTACTATTAAATTATTTGATTTTCATATTTTCAGGGGCAAGAACAGATAGGATAAATTCAACAACAAAAAACAAAAACAAAAATGGTTCAGCAAATACAGAGCACTAATCTCCACATAGGTTCCACGGCTTGTAAAGGAGTAGTTAGATTTTTTAAATTTATAGCTTTAAGTTCCAGAGTATCGGGCTTATCGTTCACTAATTCTCCAGTAGCCAAAATTCTTGGCAACTTTGCTAGGTAAAGACGGCCAAAAGTTAGACCGCATTTTTTGCTATCGTAAGAGGTTAAAATAAATAGATTGTAGTTCATAGTGCCGACCTTACAGAACTTGATTTATTAATAGTGAGTTTCCATTGTATCTGGTTTTAATTAAACTGGTTTGGCATCGGTTTCACAAGTTTTTTGTTTTTTTTTTACAGCTGAACATCAAGCAGAAGTTTAGGATCATTATTTTTATAAGTAGAGACAATATGCACGAACTAAAAAGATCAATAAAACGAATAAAATAAAAGTGATAATTGCAAGACGTCCGCATCTCGGTTGGAAGAGATCCCGAGAGTGCAATTTCAATTTGGAAGTTATCTTTTCACCTTTCAATAAAGTATACAACCCTCCAATAGTCTTGCTAAAGTAAATAAATTTCACGGGAATTCTTAAGAGAAGGATGAAATTCGTTTCGCGAAAACTAGATGGCAGAGTAGATTTTGCACACAACATCATATCAAATACAGTTCATTATTTTCTTAGAAGTTGCACAGACATGGATGTTCAGTCAAGATGAATAATAATTAATAAATAATTGTGAAAAAAGCAGTCATTAGAGTAACTAGATAGGATAACAGTGTACGATTTCTAACAACTATACATACAAAGCTTCAAAATGTTGGTTTTCCTTTTTTAGGGTTTTTGAATTGTCGTAATCTCTTGTTAATATATATATATATATAAATATTTTTACAATTACCAGCCGTCGTGCCCTAGCACTAGGTACGCAGCAGACTTTCTGTCTTTTCATACTGAAGTCTTTTCAAAGATAAGATAAGATACGATTTATTGCTGAAAAATGGCTATCACAAGCCCAAAAGGGCCGAATTCGTACTTTAGCGTCAAATACAGCGAAAAAAGAATAACAAAAACAATCAATCAACAACAGCAAATTATAAAAGGGTCAATATCAAATACGTAAAAACGTTAAAAACAAAAACAAAGTACAAAGTAAACTCATAAAATTAGAAGGCCAATGTCGTCAGCAAAAATATAACAACGTCAAACGTCAGCAAACAAAAAAAAACATAAGTTAGTTGGTGACTAACAAACATAAATAAAAACCCCCAAATTTGCAAAATGGGCATTAAATTAATAACTATGAGGTAAGGAGCGAGTGAGGGGGGGGGGCAGCGGAGATTCAGTGGTTGAAAATTTTATCAATGTAAGGGATAAAAGTTCTTCTATATCTTTCCGTGCAAACTCTTATTGGGGCGAGAAGGGGGATTTTTGTTGACACAGAACGCGGGAGGCGGGGTCGAAGGGGTGAATATTGACCGGGGAAAAGGGGAGTTGTTCGAGGGTTATGAAGGGCATTGTTAGCAAAACGCAAGGTTAGCAAAACGCAACGCAAAGATTTTTGATTATTAAAACAAGTCCAATTTCTATCAACGATTTCTACTAAGCTTCAAACTTTTGGTCTTCTTTTTTATGGTTTTTGAATTGTTGTAATCCCTTGTTAAAATATATACAAATATTTTTGCAATTACCAGTTTTTTGCTCTTTCCGCAATTTAATGTCCTTTCATACTGCATCTGTTCGATCGTATTTGATTATTGGAGCTAGTCCGATTTCTAACAACGCTATGTACTAAGCTTTAAACTTTTGGTTTCTTGTTTAAGGTTTTTTTTTTATTTTTGTAATCTCTTGTCAAAACAGAGAATCGTCATTTGTAATAATTGAAAATTTTCGTTTTTTGGGCCTTCCTACTGACATTAAGTAACTGTTTGCGTTCAAACCTGTAAGCTTAATCACGTAGTGAGTTGATTTTATCTAACAAAAAAACAAACTAATTTAAAAATTCTCAGGTATTTTTCTAGTTGAATTAAAACATTAAAATTATAGCTCAGGCAACGTAAATATTTTGCAGTTTGCATAATAACTTTAGCGATCCTCAACTGAACTTAAAAATTGTTTCAGCTTTTTTTTCATGTCTTAAAAAGACATTGCTTAAATTAATAAGAAAAGAATTTCGGTAATGATGTTTTTCTAACAACGATTTCTACTAAGCTTCAAGCTTTTGTTTTCTTTTTTAAGGTTTTGGAATTGTTGTAATACCTTATCAAAATTAATGCAAAAATTTTTGCAATTATCAATTTTTGCTCTTTAAACTATTTGATATAAACTTCTCCATATATGGAAATCTTTGATTTTTCCACATAAGTGTGACAACTGTGACAACGTCATTGCAATACAAATGTATATAAAAATAACGTCACACACAAATAGTTTTTTTCGCAAAATTAAGGCTCTTAACTAATTTTCTCAAACTTCTGACCTATTTAAATCGTTTTTTTTTTTTAGGCCAGAATATACTACGATGTCCATTTTCCCGAAAAATATGGAGCTGTTTACGAGAAAAAATACATACATACATAAACAAATAAATATACAATTTGTTCTCGTTTATAAAGATAGTATATATATATATATATATATATATATATACATATATATATATATATATATATATATATATATATATATATATATATATATATATATATATATATATATATATATATATATATATATATATATATATATAATTGTATATAGCAATAATTGTGTATGTATGTATGTACGTATGATCTAGGAAATGGCTCCATATTTTTTCGGGAAAATTGGTATCTTGCGATAATCTCGCATAAAAAACGATCTAGATAGGTCAGAACTCTGAGAAAAATTGTTAAGAGCCCTAATTTTGGTTTTTGCAATTGAAGTCATGTACTATGTTAGTACATCATATAAGCATTTCTTATGACATCGCATATGTTATCATATCATTATTATATTACATGATATCATGCATAGCATAAATAAGATATTTGAGTTTACAACACAATCATTATTTCTATAATAAACCGTCCGTTTGAAGGCACAAAAAAACGAAAATTTGCAGTTGCAGTTACTCTAAATAATGATTCCTTGTAACCAACACCTGAACTATCAAACGTGATAAGATGGGAAATTCGACAACCTGGACCATCAATTTTGACAACACCAATACAGACAGCCAAAGCAAAGGCCATTGCTAAATTGTCTGAAGTAATCAAAATCCAAAATCGTGCCAAAAATGAAAGTGAAGAGCAAAGACACGGGCGGTTAGAAGATATGCGAACAATAAGATCGTATTAAAAATGAAAATGAAGAGTAAAGACACACGCGATTAGAAGACATGCGACACCGAACAAGTGAGGGAGTCAAAAATGAAAATAAAGAGCAGTGAGTCAATGAAATTCAACCTGGATAGCGAGAACCAAAACGCGTCAAAATTGGAAATGACAGCGATGATGATTGGGTTTGGGATTTTGACATAGATAGTCATCAATGGCAACCATAACTTAAAAAAAAAAGTTCGGCGATACGTATTTCATAATGACGAAAGATAAGCCGAGGTGTAACGAAGCAAGCAAATTGAAAATGATAGCGATAATGACTGGAATTTGGATTTTGACATGAATAAGGTCATCACTAAATACTATACCTTTGAAAATAAAAAATATGGACTGGATAAATCGCTGGAAGAAAAAAAAGCTTTTCTCCCACCACCTGAACAATTGAAAGAAACAATGGTTCGGCGATGTCTTTTATCACAAAAGACAAGCCAAGACAAAAGAAGAAATTTTTGTCCCACCACCTGAACAATTAAAAGAAAAAAAGGTGGTAATCAATGCCTTCCATACCTTGTAAAATCGAAAACTTGGAATAGACAAATCGCTGGAAGAAAAAGAAGTTTTTGTCCCACCACTTGAACAATTAAAAGAAACAAAGATTCTGCGATACGTCTTTCATAATGACAAAACACAAGCCGAGGCAAAAGTTAAATGTCCAATAAAAAAAATATATGTTATTTTACAAAGGCACAACTTCTAATTTAAGGTCCATTTGGACGTCTTGACATAAAGAAAAGGCTCAAATTGTCTGCGTTTAGAAGACAAGCGGTAGTGAGAATCTATATATAGACGCTTACTGGTTAATGAGGCAGTCAGGTGGTTAACGGGGATAGTAAGGCATGCGTTATTTGGTTGCCCAAGATCCTAGATCATCCAAGAATAAGTTTTAAGATAAAGCCCTAATCTGTAAAAGTAGTGTATTAAACAGATAAAACAGTGTATAAAAACACCATCCATTAATTGTTAGAGCAATCTATTTAAAAACTAAATCTGATATTAAGTACAACGATTGGGACGGACTTTTCTGTTTGTTATCATTTGGGGATAGAAATATCTATGTTTTGAACTTATTGTTCTCTGTAGACGTTTTGTTTGTCATCTGCAGCAATTTCATGTAATATTGCAAAGAAAGTAGACAAAGAACTTGAGACAGATTCAACTTCCTACAATAATATCTGACCTCAAGAGGGTCACAAGAACTGAAGATTCAATATTGACCTGACTTTAATAATAAACAATTTTTGCAAAAGTCTCAACTTTTATGTACTTCAGCTCTCTTTCTTTGAAACATAATATATAATACAATATTAAACTTGTCTCTGATTCTATAGCAATTAAACAAAAGTAATCAGATACCAAGTATGGACTTGAGACAAAATACTCTTTAATTAGTAACGTGAAGGGGGTTAGCTAATGAACTAAGTAAGAAGAGATTCATTAAACTACTTTCTGTCAAAGTTTCGTTAAGCCTAAATACGGGATATTACTTTGACTCTTGTTTTCAAACTTTAAAGGAGACATTTCTTCGTTTAAAATACAAATTGTAGAATTTGAGAACCTTATATGTTGGTCGTCATTATGGAAGATAAAAGTTTTTAAAGTAGCTCGCACAAACCAAGTGTGATCATAGGTGGGAAAAATCCACCCTTTTTGAGGAAAAGTCTAAAAGACCAGAAAAGAGTACAGTCTCTGGCCAAAACTTAAGAATGGAGGAATTCTTCGGACTGATGAGGAAGGGAGGGATGGAGGATGGATGAGGGAGGGAGGGAGGGATGGAGGAGGGAGGGATACTCCGATGCACTATGTGTGTAAGTATATGTGTGAAGTATTTTCGGTTAATGAAGAGCTTCAGATTACAAACGATATCCTAGCATAGATTGTTAACTTATAATTTATTAGAACCTCGTTTATAAAACTTAAAAAAAATTAAAAAAAACTGTTTTGTAAAATAACTTCATGTTTATAAACCAAGAAGTGAACCTCTAAAGCAGGGGAGATATGGGATACCCCCAGATGGCTAATTTGACAGTGTATATATATATATATATATATATATATATATATATATATATATATATATATATATATATATATATATATATATATATATATATATATATATATATATATATATATATATATATATATATATATATATATATATATATATATATATATATATATATATATATATATATATATATATATTTCTTAGAACCTAAATATTAAAAGAATATATACCCCCACCCCCCTAATGTGAAAATAAAATACCTAGAATTGCATTCTCAATCTAAATATAACATCCATTTACATCACAAATAAACTTTACTCCCTCATTAGCCATGTGGTGGATGTCCGGGGAGACATCTAATGTTTCCAGTAAAATAGCATTTTACGAAATTTCTTATTTTAGTTTTACACATTTTTTTTTGATGCTATATATTTTAGTTTTTCGGATTATCAGGTTCGGGTGAAATTTAGTTCTGCCGTAAAACCAAATTCACGGGACTGGCACGGGAACAATTAAAAAAAAAGATAAAATATAAAAAAAAATCTAGCGGCGACCGCCCTTCAAAAGTCTTTGTTCTTCCTTTTTTTCATAAGTTGTACTTCAATCTTTCATAGAAGAATTTCCTGGAAAAGTTTTACATTTAATGCCCCGATAAGATGGTAGACAATATTCAGAAAAGAAGTTTTAGTGAAGTTTCACGGGTGTTTCATCTTTCGTGCCTTAGCGCGATTTAGGCTAATTTGGAACTTGCAACTGTGTTAAACGTTCAAACCTCAATGCAGATACTCTGATAATGATAGAAGTTCGATGTATCTACATGCTTAGTGAAGCAAACAAAAACCCTACAAATAGCAGAATAAAGTTAACTTTTTGCTCTGACAAGGCTTTTTAACAGAAACCTCTCGGGAAATGTGGCCAGAATCAACTGTATTCTCTGTTGCAGGCTTGAATAAAGGGTACACATTGAAGTAGTCCACCCCCTTATTCCAATGATAAAAACAAAGAATGAACTTTGATTTTGACTTTTCAACCTAAACAAACAATTTTTTTTAGATCCCCTCCCCCGGGGAAAAATCGGTAAAATTCTGCTTTAGCTACATTTGGCCATCTTGGAAAGGGATTAGGTTAGAAAAATTAAACTTTCAGGGATGGGTCTACAGGCTAAAGCATGTCCTGAGAAAATATTTTGAAGTACCTGCCTCCACTCCTTCTCCCTTTAGAGGGTCCTGAAATTTGCCTCCATGACAGGTCACCTATTGACATTTTGAAATATGTAGCTACGCATTTGTTTTATAGTTGTTTTTTTTTCAAATAAAACAAAACAGAAACCCGGGTGAGAAAATATAGCTTTTCTTTGAAGACGTAGCTGTCATTGGGAATCAAAAGATTCTTCATGTTTTGAGGGGTGAAATTGAGATAAAGCTTAAAAAAGTTTTTTTTCGTCCATAGAATCTCCGAAACCCCGAAATAGTTAGAAATAGTAGAGATAAGGTAAATAATAATACAACAACTAAAGTGATAATTTATTCGTTGTTTTTCATCTGGTGACGTGTCGTATGTCTTTGCTAAGGGACAGCCACATTCTTGACCTGTGAAAAACAATAGGCCAAAGTTAGGGGTAAAGTTCGGTAAAATTCTACTGTAGCTACTTTTGGCTATCTTGGAAAGGGGATAGGTTAGGAAAATGAAATTTGTAGGGATGGGTCTAAGGTATGTCCCGGGAAGGTATTTTGGAATACCTACCTCCACTCCTTCTCTCTCTAGAGGGTCCTAATGTATGCCTACATGACATGTCTATAGGCCTACCTATTGATATTTTGACCAGACAACATTTTACTTTAATTTTCGCTTATCAGTGTCTTTTTCTCGGGCTTTAGTTCTGAAAATGTGATTCCTGTTATTAGAGTAGAATTTTAAGCCAAATTAATTTTTTTTCAAAATTTTGGAAATGTATTTGCATATCTTTAAAACCTTATAAATTGGGATTGAGCAAAGTTGTGAAGCCGAAAACAATTTTGTTGCATTTCATTTAAGCAGATCTGTTTTGCCAGGTTCCACTTTTATAATACACAGATTCTTAAAGGTCATCAAAGGTCAGGACCCTCTAGAGGGAGAAGGAGCGGAGGTAGGTAGCCTACTTCAAAATACCTTTCCAGGACATTCTTTAGCCTGTAGACCTGTCCCTGAAAGTTTCATTTTCCTAACCCCTTTCCAAGATAGCCAAAAGTAGCTAAAGTAGAAATTACTAAAAATTCTTGTCATCAAGTTTTGATACACATCTCAAAGTGGAGTTGAGGATCCAGATTTTTGTAGTAAACTTGCAGTTCAAAAAGTCGTGGAAAAGGCTATTCATTCAAAATCGATATTAGGAATGTATATTCCATTCTTCAGTGAAGTTGGACATTCTAACGACAGGGATAATATCATTAGTCATGATTCCCAGTTACTGGCAAAGGTTATTGAATTCTTCTCAGCTACACATCAACTGAATTTGAGAATTTTGCCATCAAATAAAACGGAGATCTTTACATTTAAACTGTCAAGAAAAGAAAATTATTAATCTGAAACTCTACCTAATTCCCAATATTGACATTGGCCAAAGGGCCTAAAGGGACATATCTTTTAAAAAGGAGAAAGATTACGAAAATAATAGAGAATAAAAAATGGCATAAATGAACACAACCCAGAGTTTTAGGGGAAATACCAGTACTTCCAATAGGAAGGGAAGTCTAAGGGTTCAAAAAGCCGTATTTTTAGGCTCTATTATTTGAATTTTAATACATTTAGCAAATTTATTGAAAGCTCTCTAGGGGAAATCATGTAGAAATACATTGGGAGCTTTATTTAAAGTAGCATTTCCTAGGATTGGTATTTTATACGTTTTCATGAAAAGGATTTATCCCCTTCTGTAGTCGGCCAACTTTTTTACTAAAATAACCGCCACATTAGATATATGCGTCAAGGACAAAGTAAGGGCCCGCTCTGCAAAGGTCAAAGCCGGACCTACCATCTAAGACAAAAAATAAACTTATTTAGAAGGGTCAAAGGCCCCAAACCCCACGGAAGCTAAGTGAGGGCCGAAAACTCAAGTTCCGAACAAAACGAGATGCACCAGATAGCATAGTTCCAACAGCACCGACAGAAATGTTTATGGAGTGCGACAAGCCTGCAAAGATTTAGCAAAAGTTAGAAAAGGGATTGTTTTGAAAGTCATTATCCTAAAATAGCTAAAAAATTTCATTTAAATACATATTATTATGGCTTTCCAGAGACGAGATAAAAGTAAATATTCTATCAATCCATACAATCTCCATTTAATACAGTTAATTGAAAGAGTTTCAAGCCGTTCGAAAAAAAATTTCTTATGCCCTTTTACGGAAAATTTTTTTTTTATATCTATTTTCTTTATTGGGGTACCCTTGACCCACCTAATCAAACAGTTCGTGGTAACGAACTGTAAGTAAGGAGCGACCCAGCTCAATAGTAACCAAAACTCTAAAAATCGGACTTTTGATACCAATACAATAGATACATCAAAAGAATGAGCTTTTTATGCTGATTTCAAATATATAAAGGTCATTAAGTTTAGTGTTACCGACCAAACGCTACTAGCCTAAAAAAAATTGCCTAAAGTTTTTTTGATTGTTTTAAGAAATAAAGTTGTGAGATAGTCAAACTTTAGCGTAAAGAGCGAGGCGTTGAGGAGGGGACAGCCCCTTTCATATACGGAATAATTTCTGTTCGTTTTAAGTTTTAATATCGCTCCTTACTTTCAGTTAAAAAATAACCTGTTTTTTTATTTAATTTTAAGGATTCAAGGTCAATACCAAAAATAAAAATAAAACAGATTCTGGCACTTTTTGGGTCCTATATATTAGGGAACCACACCCCCAACTAATTTTTATTCTGATTAGCCTCTTCTCTGCCCGGGGACTTCTAGCTGCCAGTTACAAACTGGCCAGGGGCAACAAGGTATTGTAACCCGTTTCCGAGCGGCCTAACACGCTTCTTCTCTTAAAGAATTTGGAATCTTTTTAGCTTAGGCAATGATCCTTGAATGTTTCAAGCTGATCAAAAGCAATTTTTCCCAATTTTGGATCATAATTTGAGGGAGGATGTGCCTCAAAACTAATTGTTTGTTTCTTAGCATGAGGGTTCACTTAGAGCTTTTGAGTCTTAAGCCGTTCTGAAAAAAAGTTGATTGGGTCTTTTTAGGGCCTTGAACCAAATTTTTTTTGGCAATAAATATTTCTCCTCCTTAGCCAAGTAACGATTATCAAAAGTTTTAAGCAGATCGGAAAGTTTTTTTTTGCCATTTTCGGACCCCAGAATCGGGGGCTTTGACACCAGCTAAAAATACTTTTGGTTTTATTCTGGGCCACATTTGGCCCTTAGGAAAACTAAATTTTCTTTTCAATTTTTATTGCCCGTTAGGGTCCCAATGGTCAGAGGAATTAAAGATATACGCTTGAAGCCAATCAGAAAACTAATTTAGCCCTTATTGGAGTCCCCAAAATAAATTTAATTTTGCAGATTGTGAGATTCTTTTAAAAAGGACTTTCGATTCAAAAAGCAGTTCAAAAGAAAGATTTTTGGGGTGGAAGGGGGGGGGTGTCTTTATTTGGTTCCCATGGTCTACGGACATAAGGATATAATCTTGCAGTCAATCGGAAAAAAGTGCTTTGTACTTTATTGGGCATCAGTTTTTTTTTTAGAGGCGGGGATTACCCTTTTTTTGCATTAGGTTCCTCTTGTCGGGGGGATCTACGGCCGCAATCTTCAAGCTTATCAGACACAACGATTTGTTTCGTCCATTTTCAGGTCCCCCCTCACCCCCAGAGAAATGTGCTCCTACTTGCCTAAAAAACGGTTCACAAAGGTTTTCACCCAAATGCAGACCAAAGATCAAACGGGCTCCATCCCGTTTTTCAATATAAAACCTATTTGTGAACGATTCGAAAATTGTTTTATTTATGACCCCTGCCTCAGAAACTATGGCGGCGTGTCATCACTGGAGGCATATTTATTCGACCTTTTGAGCATTATGAACCAAATAGGTAGCTTAAAACTTTGGAGGGATGTCCTGGGAGGTTAATGACGTAGGGTAGAAAAAAGGGTACAGGAGGAGGCTGGTTGCCCTACAAACCATTTTGACTCTTAAAAAGCGCACTAGAACTTCTTAATTTTAATCGAAAGGGTCCTCTCCCTGGTTTTCTTGACCACACATTCTATACTAAGTTTACAGGGAAAAAAAGTAATGCACACAAGGGACATCGGATCTTTACTGTGCTGTCGCCTCTGATATTCACTCGATAACACCCACACTAGATTAATATTTAATCATCATTTAGCATAAATAAGAAATATGAATTTTAACAATTATCTCGACTTTAATTGCAATACAAATAATCATTCGCTTTAAACGTGGGCAGTTGCGAAGTGCATGTACCTAAGTTGAGAATTTTTTATTGGTCTGATGTCAATTTTCATGCCAAAAATGCATTTGGCACTGCAAGCATCTAAGGTGAAAAATGGACCTGAATAATTGGCAAAGTTATTTTGATGCGATGGGGGATTCCAGTTAATGAGATAAAATGAAGAATTTCAGGGGCTTCAATACAACAAAGTAGGGCTCGGAAACAAAATTAAGGAATCCTTAACAGTTCAACTGTCAGGGAAATAGGCTGATTTTGAAAAAAAAACAATGCCATTTTTTCCTATATATATATATATATATATTTTCCTATATATATATATATATATATATATATATATATATATATATATATATATATATATATATATATATATATATATATATATATATATATATATATATATATATATATATATATATATATATATATATATATATATATATATATATATATATATATATACATACAGGCATATGCATAACCAGTTAGGGTTAGCCGATTCGACTATTGAAAAAAAAGTTAACTGCTGTGTCGAAACTCGTCACCCCACCAATGTACTCCACCAACAACAGATATGGGTCACGTATGTAGGTAGGAGGCCACTGGGTCCGTCTGTTTTCTCAAAATCTTTTGATTCATATTTATCACTTGTCCAGCTTTAAACCCCATCCCCTTCCGGAAAAGTTATCGCTCAAATACTTGATTACGATATTTCTAATCATTGCAGCAAATTTATCCACCATTCAAATTTTTTTTTTCATTTAAGAAAAATCTTTAGAATTTAGTGATTTGCAATGTCTACTTTTTACATTTTTTAAGAGGTTCATCAACCCCGTGAGTATCTAAGATGGGAATACGATAGATAGTGTAGATACAGTGTCTCAATGAAACCAAGAGAGACTTCCGTCACTTTTGATTCCAGGTCACGGCTATCTGGTTTCTCACTAGAATTCTAAGAGTTTCTCTACCATCAGGTTATTTCATCGATGAAAGGAACTATTTCCCATAGAAAAAAGCCGACGGACACCCGCCCTTCTAGAAATTCCTAAAAGTCTTTTCCCCGCAATGGGAACGAGACATAGTTCCACTAGCTTGCTTGAATCGATAGGATCCTAACATTAAAATACTGGCAAATTTCCAGCTATTCCTTTTTTGCCCTCTTTTGTTAACTAAGTTCATTATACATTGTACACATTTAGTTGTTCTTTAAGGCAGTATCACTGTTACTGCTTCCGGGAAATATATGTTTCTAATGGAATCTTTTTTTCCTTCACTTCAATAAACATCAATATGGCAAAAACTGAATCAACTTTTTTTTTGCAACTTTTTTTTGCAACCTTTTTTTTGCAAGTTCTAATTTATTCCCCTTCTCAATTTTCCAATATTCGAAAACCCAATTTTGCCACAAAAGGATGAATCCAAAAAGAAAAACAATTCCAACTTAATTTTTCCAGGGAACGAGAGGCCAGTGTTCTTCTTGTCACCGAGGTATGTCCCCTCTGTTCTTAGAAAAGCTGGGTTTTTTTCTTTTTTTTTAAGAACAAATAGTTACTTTGTTTACAAAAAATGAGTAAACAGCTTAAAAATTTAAACCCTAGACAATGCTGATTCCGCATTTTGATAAGTCAATAGGGTGAAAGGTTACTAAAAATCATGCTTTTTGGCAACTTAGCTGGGGTAAAAGAAAAACGAGGACATCCGGGGTGTGAAGCGGTCATAAGAAAAGATTTAAAGAAGATGAGAACTTTATATGAGGTAGTAAAGAGTCGTAAACACTGTAGACACCAGCAAGATGGGGTTGAGGGGGGCATGTCCTGCTGTATTGACTTTAGGTGGCTTAGTGTTGCGATAAGGTTGTCAAAATATAGCGTACTGATGAAAGGAGAATTAAAGAAAATTATGCAGATTAAAACCGATCGCAGTTGTAGTTCTGTTAAAAGTGATACAAAATGGAAAAAACAGTCTTCCTAATTTTAATGAAAAGAAAAAGAGGTAGAATATAAGAACATACCAGCATGGTATGTTCATGGGAAAGAAAAAAAAGACAATAAATTTCCCTTTCGAGATTCTGAAAAATATATCTCCCCCCCCCGTCTTGATTTCCTTAAATTGACTCTAGTGGCAGCTCTTTTCGTTTCCAAAAGGGAGATATACTTAAAAACGGAGGATTGAAACATAAACGATGGCTAGATGAAGGTACGATAATTTGACACTCAGGTATAGTTTTTATACCACTTGATTTAGTTTCCCACATATGTTCACTAGGTCAATATTAGCTGCTTTGTCAAGCAATTTATTAAGTTGAAAAAAATGTTGCTTTTATCGGGCAGCTAGGTAATTTGTCCGGTAATTTTATCCATGCAATAGCAACAACCATATAAATGATTGTTTATGCAAGAGAAGTTATGGAGGAGAAGAGAAGTCTCTTCCGTTTATGGAAGAGACGATCCCGAGCAAATAAAAGGGTGTTCATAAAAGTGTCTTATTGCAATTCCCGATTGATGTAAATCTGAGTAATTTTATTGCGCATTTTTCATGCGAAGATACGGAACCTTTGTACGAAACATGTATGTTCCAAATTACATACGAATCTACAGTCATAGCACGCTTCCTTCAAAAAGGGTGCCAAAATTTTTCTAGAAATGGAATAGTCCTTCGAGGAAAATTAGAAGGGAATCCCCTGCTGCGTATAGGTATCTCTTCAGCAAAAATGTAAATAATAACAAAACAAACAAATAGATTTAAACGGTTACGGAAACTTCGATTTTTTTTTGTTACATCTTCAGTCATTAAAAATTATTCCTACATTATTTCCTATAATTCCTTTTCCACCCTTTTTGCATTTCCCCTTTTGATAGGAAACAGAAAGAAATGTATCCATCAATAATAAACCAATTGATCCTTAATTTGAAAAACAACACATTCCAGGTCACCCGATTTACTTCAACTTCAAAACAGATCTACTTCCAAATATTTACGTTCGAACTTTACTCACTTCGGCCTCGAGGTGAGAAAGAAAAAAACAAGAAAACGTGGGCGCATGTAAACAAAACCACGATCATCACAAGAAAGAAACTCATGTTTACTATTTTTTCTTCCTCGTATAACAATCTCATTCAAAGAGAAAAATAGGCCTCGATTTAGATCCGCAGAGAAAAGGGATATAAGGGCAGAAAAGGAACAGTTCAAAGAAGGGATATTTAGAAGGCTTCGTATGTCACGAACAATTGTTGACTTGGTTAGGGACAAACCTAATATGTAAACTTTACGTTTTTGTTCGGATAAGATAACACGAATGTTATTACGAGGGGTAAAGCCAGGGGTGAA
Organism: Artemia sp. Qi Xiang Cuo; assembly: GCF_049724085.1. Classification (NCBI taxonomy): domain Eukaryota; kingdom Metazoa; phylum Arthropoda; class Branchiopoda; order Anostraca; family Artemiidae; genus Artemia; species Artemia sp. Qi Xiang Cuo. The sequence continues at coordinate 69,541,907 of NC_142795.1, read as the reverse complement.
GATATAGGCCCATAGCCCAGATATAGGCCCATGTTATCCCCCAGAGGCTGAGACGGGTCTCTAGATACAATGTAACAAATCAGCATCAGTTAGCTAACTTGTGCATACCGGCAAAAGTTCTAATTTTTCTAGAAGGGACTTGGGCCAAAAAATTTAACATAATTTTATCCCAATATACCAGAAAAGTAAGTATTTTAAAGGTTTGCGGCATCATTTCAATACTGTTTCCTTCACAAGCAAACGTTGAAAGGTGAAGCCGCTGTCAGTAGTTGTGGTGACCCCGTGGTCACTGAGCCCCTTGAAGCTCGTTTATGAAGTAGTTGCTGAAAGACAAAGGAATGCAATGTCTTGAGTATCCTGTAGAATGAGGGGCACAGCCTAATGTGCCTCCACAACACAAGCACCGGTTGTGATTATCCAGATCATACTCAAAAGAACGCCCCGCGCGCCGCTCCAGTTCCCAAGTGAATGTCTAAGTGGATCTCATGGTCCGGCTGCAGAAGTACAGCCTGAGTCTTTCACTCATAACGATGTAATATTCTAGATAAAACGAAGAGAATCTTACAACCAAAAAAAGTTATAAGAAATTTTATATTATCATCCTTTTAGTGCATGCATGAGGGGGGGGGGGGCTTCAAGAGCAAAACAAAGACCAAAGATGTAAATTTTAATGTTTTTGAAGAAAATGTCTTAGAATTGTCCAAACGTGATGTCTATTAAACAAAAATGTATGCAGTTATGTTCATAATTCACGACATAGTTCATAATACTAAATCTACAAATTAAAGTCGATCTCTTATCTAATTATTTTTCTTATCAGTCTACACGAAAGAGTAGACTTTCAATAATTTGAATAAGAGAAATACATAAAACAAAATAGTTCTACATAGAACACTAAAAACTCGGGATTCACATACAATTGAACTCATATCGTAAACCTTGGGTAGATGTATTAAATGTAGACTTAAAATCTCTGCTCTATACTCAGTCGGAAATTTCATGAGATAAAATTTTTAACATCTTTTGATTAGACTAAGGCTGATTGTAAATTAACTAAGGACTTCTCTAGCTAGAAGCATAATTTGAAGCTACTTTGTGTTCATAACATCCATAATTTAAGTTATAAATCCTTGACTTTAAAATCAAGATATTACACCTGAGTATACTCCAGAAATAATTCTTGTAGTTCACTTGAACATTGCAAAATATTTATCCCCTATCCAACCAAAACTCTCGTTATATATTGTTTTAGATTAGATGGCGCACCCATGAGGACGTTGCCTCTTTTCAGTTTGGGTTCACCAAGGACAGTGAAAACGGACTCTGATTGTCTGACTTGCTTACATGGAAACTTATGAATATATTATATATTTTATAAATGTATATAAAATTATAAATACATATATATTATTTCAAAATTGGGAAAAATCGGGGATTCATCTGCAGGTCTTAATAGTAGCGAGGTAACAACTTAAAAAAAGAAAGGTGGGTGAAAAATCAGGAGGAAAAAACATCAAAACATGTGTGCACGAACGATGTTTGAAGATGTAGCTTTCCTTGAAGGTGTAGCTGCTTTTGAGAATCAATAGGTAGTCAATGTTTGAGTTTTTTACGACAATACTGCTGTCAAAATTCATTCATTAATTTATATTCTTCAATTTCACAGGTAAGAGGGTTAACACAGACGAAAAAAGGGCAAACTAGTTTTCATGTTGATGTCCTTGGACATTTCAAAGTAAATTGCCATCTGCCTGTATTGACTTGGTCGTGCAAATTTTCAACTGTCTTCGTAGCCTTAATGACATATTTGATACTGGTTGGCCAAAAAATGATACAAGATGATTGTTAAACCCCGAGGCGACTCTACCGCATTGTTAGTGGGGGGGGGATGCCCGAGGATTAAAGCTAAAGAGATTCAATGGCAGGGTATCAAACATCAGTGGTCTATCAAAAGTAGGGGGGGGGGGTGAATTCCCCCTCCACAACACCCGACGCCCCTTCACCACTCAACCAAAATTTAATAGTCGTGAAAACATACAAATGCGAGGTATTTAGTCGTATTATAAAACACCATGTAGTGACTCAATGCAATAACATCGAACTATGTTATAACAGAGACATAGAGTTGAACGTGGCTGGAAAACACCTGTCACATGGACTCACTACCTAGGATTAGTATGTATATTTTCAGATTGGCACTCATTAGAGAGCTAAGAATTAGACATAACTCAATGACCAGCATTTCATACTTACTACAACGATACGATCCAGTCGAATTAGAATTAAACTTTATCAACATGCCCCCGGTGGTGTTGATATAAAACATGAGTTGTCGATGCATTTATTCACTGACGTATCTTAACATCACTTAAATAAAATTTTAAGAAATAATAGTAAAATTGATGTTACATTATTTTGCCACAATTTCAGTCATTGTTTTTATGTTAAACTGGGGGGGGGGGGTCAATTCGATTTAAAATAGAAAATTTGTGTATATTTTGATTAAATATTACATTAAAAGTATCCATTACTTTATAGTTAGTAACAATATCTGACTTGTGTTAATCGGCAAATTTAACGAGGATTACGTTTGTTACAGTCCAGCTACTGGAGTCAACACACAAAAGTTGAAGTCCTTGAAACATGAGAAAGATTGGGAAATTATGGTTCGTCTTTATTAGAATGAAAATATTTTGTTTATAGTTAGCATTGAGTCAATAAAAAGTAGTATTCAGGGACCTGGACAACAGTGCCAAGAATGGCATTGTTATTTGTAGCACCTGAATAGCTTCAATCCATTTCTGATATGGTCTAGAATGTTTATTGTTGATTAATAAATCCTTTCTTCTTTCAAAAAAATAGAAAAAGTTCCTTCACAAATGTCCTACTATCGCTTAAGAGGAGACCAGTGCACAAACATTTCTTTCAAAAGAATGGGCGATGCAACTTGAAAGACCCCGCGAAGATACAGTAACTCAGCGTATAGGTCTGGTTACTTTGGGACTTCTGGTACGGGGGACGGGCAAAGAGCCCCCAGTGCCCATCTGTAAGTTCTTAGTTTGATCCAGAAGTTTTAAAAGCACACTTATTAAGATTAATAAAAAAAATGTGTGATAATGACTCGATTTGTGGAGGTTTGGATTTATTTATTTTTTGTATGTCACCTTCGAAATATACAAAAAAGAAGAGCAAGTGAAGCGTTACTTTTGACATCTGTAATGTCCAATGGTAGAGAGGGATATGCTACCCCTCGAATTCTGTCAAGTGCAGATATTTAAAAATACGTTTTGTGTTTTATTTGTTTTTACTATCTATTTTTTGTTATGTTCATTTACAAATAAAAGACACAGATAAAAAGCGGCACACGATTAGTCATCCTACATTCCCTCCCCCCCCGGCTTGTCGGTAAAGTGATGCAACATCCGGTGTCTAGCGCCAAGGCTCCTAATGTTTGTTACATGGTACCGAACTTCAAAAACCCATATAGTTTTTTAAAAAATTAAGTTCATAAAATAAACACCTAGTTCGTGCCCCCCTTTCATTGTTTTAATCTTTTTTGTTTTCCTATATTTGTTTACTTTCCAGGTAGTTTTTTTTTTTTTTCACAATATAATTTTAAATATAAAAATTATTAAGACTTTATAATAAAATCAAGTTAATTTTTAAAATGCCAGTTTGATAAATGGGTTAGCAAATATAGGTAGAATTTTTATACATATAAATTGTTTCGTATTTCATTCTTTATTAAAATAGTAGCCTGTTGACCTGAGATATCCGATAACTCTTGCAAAAGTATTAGTTCACTATTCAGGTTATTTGAAAATATTCTCATCCTTGTCAAAATCTCTTGGGTAGCATTTTAAAATCACTCCTATCTGAATTCTTCTGGTCCCACCTGCATCTGTTTCATCAATGTCTCACTGTAGTTGAACTACATTGAACCCTCGCAGAGAAGATTGTAACGCATTGACACTGGCGGAAAATTAGTAACCAGGAGGACCGGCTCATTACATATCAAACCTTCCTTTATGTTTTTAATAATAATTTGTTTAATTTTTTTAACAGGTTATATAAAAAACTATATAATTGCGTGTGACTATACGCGCACGCTATCCCGGCCGTCGTAAGGATTTTGTTCGGCAGGATTTTTTTCGGGAGGGGGAGGGGGCACACACCACTTTTAAAAATGAATCAACATTTGTTCAGATGAAGTGTTGTTACTTTGTTGAGAGTCTGAAAAACATTGGGAGGGGGGGGGGTTAATCCCCGAAACCCCCCTGATTGCGGCTTCACTCCTATTAAATTTTGCAATGGCCTACTCGGCAATTTATAATTTTAACCAGCATTGTAGAGAAGATGATAACGTCAATTGCTTTTTCATCATTTATCTCCATCTTTTTTATCGTTCCTGATGATTTTAACTATAAATTATAATTGAAAGATAGACTTACACGAGAAGCATGCGCAATGTGAATTCTTCTTCAACTAAACTGTGGGGCTATTTCGTCGCAAAAAAGTAAATTTCTACTCCACTTATTTGATGCGTCCTAACTTCATGGCAGTTGAGTATATTTTGATAATATTAGGTTTAAAGTTAAAGAGAAAGTAATTTCTGTCAAAAATATTTTTCAAAATTTTTACGGGCGGTGTTACTGGATCAGTTGGCTCCTTTTTTTGCTTCTGAATGACTCCTTCTTTATCCAACAGAAATTATGTACTTCTTCAAGTGTTGTAAAAACTAGGGAACATTCTCTCAGTGGCCTTGACAATACTATTAGTAGTTAATGATAATTTTAACATCTGAGTAGTTCTTGCTTTGATTATATTTTTAGTTTGTCAAATCGTACCTATATCTCCACCTAACCCTACCAATATTAAATATTTATTTTCTTTATATCAATTAGCGTTGAAATTTATTTTTAAAGTAAAATTAAATTTTATAAAAAAAAAGAATATTTTTAAAATAAAATATAAGAATAAATCTATAAGTTCTTCAACACTAGTGGGAAACAATTCAACACCCCCTCCGCACGGACGTGTTCGGCGAGACAGTTTTATCATTTACCACGTAGTTTTATGCAGGTCGCAAGTGGTCTTCCTTTGTAAGCTTGAGTCTAATTTCAGATGTGATTCAATCTAGGTGACGTTGATATTTATATTCTGTTTCGATACAGCTTACTGTGGTAGTACAGAGTATTGATGATCTGATTAGTAATTCGGGGTTCGAGTCCAGATGCCGCACGATTGGGCATCTGGGCCTACCAAAAGCCCCTGTAAAAAATATTCATCAACTGTATCGTCGAGTCAATGCCCTATGCTTCATCACTGGACCGGGATTATCTAATATCCTTTTTTATAAAGACTAAATATCTTGTAGGTGGTCATTTGTTTGTCTCAATACAATAAATACTATATCTTGACTAGCAGACGTCCAACACCGAAAGGTTTTTGGGTCCAGCACTTAAAGTAAAAAACATACTAAGCACAATCAGATACTAAGCCAAAATTAGTACATACAGAGGATTTAGTACTTTCCTTGGACAATCATTGGCAGTAATGGCGTTATGGCGTTTTTTATTATTAAAATAGGTATCTATTTGAGTTTAACAATATTACACTACACCTCTCCACCTCAGTAAGGGCTTTCTGACGACACCATTATATTATGCGCTGTCAAAAGTGTTATTTAAATATGCATAAACCCCAACATGGCCGAAACTGTTGGGAATTACACGCCACAACTGTGATGGGTCGGGTAACGTTAAATAATGTTAACAACAACTTAACACCGTCCAACTTAGGTAGATTAAAGTCAGACGTCACACACGGATATAAAATTATGTTCTTCTGAATGAGCCTGCGGTGCAACAAGCCCAGCAGTCAATAAGCAGTTCATAAAGACTGTCTACAAAAATCGACACGGTGAGTGAACACGTCAATCTCGTGTACACACTGACACTTACACATGACTCTCTCAGGTAGATTTGCATCTTGGTGTTGAGCCTGGGGGGGAGTTAAAGAATGTCCCTACAAAACCGTCCAGGGTGCCGACAAGATCACCAGTGTGCCTACAAATGCTTGCATATAAGCTGAATTAAACTAAAACCGTAAGGGGGAGGTGAAAAAGTTTTGGGGAGTCCCCCTTACCTGTGCCCCTGTTCTCTGTTTACGTGTAAACATTTCGGTCCCTGGTTGGCAAACCATCAACTCAAAACTCGTTACAGTGCTGTTATATTTTTAATATTCGATCGTCTGTTATGCAACTCCTAGAATAAAAAATCGTCCCGTCCTGGGCTATCTTATCGAACAATTAAACCGTTAAATACATCAACAACACACTCAGATAATAATTCTTTGATAGGTTCTCTTATCTAGTTATTTTTATATAAGTACTAGTAGATGTATAATATATATTTATAGAAAAATTTTTAAATTACGTCTTCTGAGGATTTCGAACTTTTTTTTAAGGTGATATAGTTCGGAATAAATATAAAAGTAAGAGTGATTAGTCATAAAATGACATAGTGATTTAATTGAGACTATAAGACAACTTTTAAAAATTAAATGCACCCTAGTGTTTTTAAAATATATGAAACCATAGTAAAAGTTTTAGCCGCCCTATTTTTTGAAAAATTTATAACTTATAAAAATAACATGGGTTGTAGGTTCCGGGCATTTCGTCCCCCCAAAAAAAATCCACTCTACTCATGTTGTATTATCACTGTTTGATCCACACATGAGCCCTACATGTGACGGTTCAGTACCCATTGGAAGGTCTGGAACTCGAATGCCATCCTCATGCACTCTCAATAGGTTATACTATTTTTACTGTTATCGTTGATTTGCAAGTGGAAATGTATTTTTTTTTTATTCTTTGTTTTTATTTTTATTTATGCTCCGTCCTTTTCATGTTTTTGTGGACAGCTTCTCAATTAAATTAAGTTAAATAAGCAAGCTAATAACCATAAGAAAAATAAAACAATCTCATTCGAATACCATCTTACGAAAATAGTTTAGATTTTATTTTGTAATTTAGTTTTTCCCTACTAATTACCTTTATAGGTTCATATTCAGATGTAGAGAGAAATGAACATAAAAGTTACTTCTTCTCCACAATATATAATATAATTTAAAATGAAACCAAGCCACATAAATTATAAGTAGTAATTGCCAAATTATCGAAGTGCAATCACAACTTCGAAAGATTCTTTGGCAGGGCATGTGCCAGCGACCTTGAACGTTCTACTGGAGAGCAAAGCAGGAATGTTGATAACGTTAAAAGGATATATATTCCTTTGGAGTAGAACTCGGCTCCAGAATTTTGACTACTGCTCAGCTTCAAGTTACTAGGATTAATGAATATAGTAGCAAATATTGTGCTTAGAATAAGGATAAGTGATAAACAGAGGGGATAAATAAAAAGACACCTAGCGCTTTAACAGACATGACCTATCGATAAAGAAGGGTTATCAATATAAAATGTGCCACTGCTCGAAGTTTCTTTTTCTGTAGGAATGTGTTTTGAATCCGAACGGTCAAAGGGTGTTGCTTTTCGAGAGTTGGAATCTCATTTAATATCGAATACTAAGACAAAAAAATGACTATTTTTAGCTCAATGCAAATCCTCTTCTTTACATCTGCTTTAATACAAGAAGTTCGTTAACTACACTACTTTCAACGCTTAGCCACAATTTTAAACATTATCTATTTTCGAAATTAACCGCAAAACGCGTCAATAAAAAAGTCTAATAAATCGCACTTTTTTCTTCTTTTTTTTAGTAACAAGACCGTTTTGCACCCATACTGTGCCTAAATTGGCGAAGAACATTAAGAAGGAAAGGAGGTTATAAGAAGGAAAATTGGAAGTTTCCTTTCCAATCAACTTTAGTACCCATGAAAAAAAACTGAGATGGACGTTGGACGCTGAATGATGAAAATAACGCTTAGTAAGGAGAAACAGGAGTTTAAATAGAATTCAGGCTGGGAGAGGGGGATGAGTTACCAGGGGGGGGGTATTGTTTTGAAAATATAATCGATAAATGTACCTCTTGAGTAAACCGGGGAACTTGAAAATTTTGAAATAATAATCATTTTCATGAAGAATTTGTCATTACTGCTTCAAAATAAAATTCAGAATAAAACATTTAAATGGAAAATAACGTCTTGCGGCCCATACATTTCAATGCTTGCCGGTTTTGACATCAATTTAAAAAAAATCTCAGGGGTTCTTAGACCAACACCGTATTTGGGTAGGGAGGGGGTGTATCCCGGTACCTTGTATAAACCTATGAATATGCAGATGTTCAGCATATTATTTCGAAACCATGGGCTCAGAAGAGGTGAAGAAAAAAAGCCCAGCGCATTTCGGGTTTGAAAGAGCGGAAGCCAGAGATTTTCACAAAAACACGAAGAATGATCTAAGAACAGTCAAAGATTATAAATCCAACATCTAAAGTAAAAAGTAAATATGACGGCACTAGACCCTTAAGGTCCATGCCGGCGGTGCTGATCTCCGTTTTGTGGCCCTTCAGCCAGGAAGTGCAATTGGGGGGGGGGGGGCTGGGGGTCAGCCATCCTGTGCTTTCGCACACCGTTCCTGCTTACCTTCCCCAGATTTATTCAGGTACCCATAAAGAACCGGGTCAACTCTGGCTAAGCTTACAGAGTCACACCTTTGACCCCCGTCCTAAACCCAAATAACTGGCCATGCCAGGGATTGAACCCGTGCCCCTTAGACAAAGAATTCTCAACCCAGTGCACGTGCACTTAGCCAGAATCCAACATCTAGTTATCATCGTGACAACACATGAGGAAATATATATAGCTTTCAAAACTTATGACAAAGAAAGTGATACAATTTGCTCTAGTGGATCTTCATCCACAGCGGGTAGGAGGGACTGATCATGATTGGGACACAAACTGCTTCGATACCTTCAGCTCAAAAGAAACCAAAAATAATTTCGTCTGCTATAATATCGCACGAAAGAGCTTCGAAACCTTATTGTCGTTCTACTGTAAAACTGTGAACACGATATGCTAGTATGTAAGATACGCCTCTTCAGTCGTGACGATAAAACATCATAGAGAAGCATTATCCAAAAAAAATTGATAATTGTTTTGTTTTTACATTTATCATTTGAATATCACGCACTGTCTTACTACTGATACCGAGCTTTTAGTTCTCAAGTATATAAGAAATTTAGTGTAACGCGAAAACTGATTCTAGTTGCCAGTATTTGTTCATTATGGGAGATAGCAGATTTTGCACCGTAATTATCTAAAAATATTCTTGATGAAATAACATCAATTGCTATTTTTTTTTTCAACTACGGAGCTTCTTTTCTTGCACTAAAAGATTCGCTTACGATAAGTACAAATATTAAAACTTGATTGTGGAAAAAGGAAAACATAGGACAGCGCATACGAATAAGACAACTGTTCCATGACGGGCATGTGAAACCCACGTGGAGATAAGAAATTCTGGCATCCAAAGTTGGTCTAATTGGTACTCGAAGTTTGGTCTTAAGACATTTTCTTAATAGCAATTCCGTAACAAAATAGAACAATTATAACATTTAAGTTTAATAACTTTTTAAGTTCACAACTGAAAGGGCTTAGAACAAGGGTCTAGTTCGCCTCGACGGGCTCGTTTTGGATGTCCGCGTAATCCTAAAAAGGTTCTCGATTCGAAACTCGTATGAAACCACATTGGCTCCTTTTGCATCAGGCCGTGTTTTCTACCATTTAGACGAACTGTCTATAGCAACGGGTCTCAATTTGCGTCCCCTAAAACCCTTGAGGTTAAGCGGGAGGTCTTTACACCTTTGTGGAGCAGAACCAATACCTTTGGTTGGATCTTTGTGGTTTGGAGTTGGACCTCCGTGGTTTGTTGCAAGGATTTTAATTGAGACATTTAATATCTTTAGGGGGAAACAATGCTTCCATAACTCAGTTTTTTAGTTTTATTTCATGATCTGTGTTTCATGATCTGAAATTAGTAAAATGTCCAGTAATTTTCCAACTAAAAAAAATTTTAATGTCGTTCTTCTTACCTACTAAATAGTAAAAAAAAGAAAAGTTAAAAATAAACCTCACATTGATCATATACTTGTACAGAGCTTGTAATAATCTATTCAAAATCGTGAGGTTGAAATTTCCTCTCTTTTAGATATACAGAGAATAATCCCCAAACATTGCCTCTCGAAATCCCAAATTCCAGTTTGTTTCTTTTTGAGGTTTTCTCAATATGATAGTTTTCTGTTTGTACGCATATAAAGCTTCGGCCCAGAACTAGAATGACAGAAGTCCAGCTGCGATCCAACTAATAGGAGGAAGAGGGGGGGGGGTTACGAGATCTTGTCAACAACAAACATACCAGAAGGGGTTGTTGGACATCAATCAAACTAGGTAGGAAGCAAGACATCGTGTCCTAGTTGTGTTTTTTTATATCAGAATACACTCCAACCTCTATGAGGGGGGTTCTACGATTCTTTTCATTAGAATATCTACCAGAAATGGCGCTGAATCTCAGTTACACTAGTAGGAATATAAGTGTTGGTTATGCTTTTTTGTGATCAGGGCCGAATTCAACGCTTAAGAGAGATGAAAGGGAGGGTCTAAACTCTTGCCTTCAAGGTAATCTACCAGATCAGGTTCTGGAATATCAATATGGTGGAAAATAACGGCTAGTATTCTTACTTGCAGTGGCTTCAATCAGGCAAATACCTTTTTGGGGGTGTATGTTCATTAAAACATTGAAAAGACGACGAATTTACACACTTTAAACTTTGAAAAACACATCCCCCAAATTTTGGTGGATTGACGCCACTGCTTATTTGGGACATTTCAGGGACCAGACCCTGCTTTAACAGGGTGTGGTCCTAAGAGGGTTTAAAGGGTTTTATCTTGTCATCGACCTAATTGCTAGACGAGCTGGTAAAATCTAACCAAGCCTGGTCAGCAATTAGAAATACAGTTTTGAGTGTCCGTGCTCCACCCTAACTCTATGACGGAAAAGCTACGCTGTTGTCATCTGCACCGATCAGATCTCAATCAATAAAGTCAGGAATAGTAACAAGGGCTTTGGCTTAGTCCTTGGGAGCATTTAAGTATGATCTAATAGCTTGTATAGCATTTGCCTCTAGAAGCAAGCGCCATATGAGGATTCAGGTCATCTATTACATTTTGGTTAAGAAATGTCTTCACGCCCGTATACTGGTCGTTTTACGGATGATTCGCAGTCACAGGAAATCGTTCAGGGCGTTACATAGATAATCAAAAACGATACTTTATGCATCCATAAAAAGCCTTCCTCAGTGTCTCCGTTTTGCCTGGAGTTTCCTAGTTCCACGACAAACAGAACATTGAAGTTTTACAAAGTAGACATGTTGGCAAGTGTTGCTCTGCAACTGTGAACCATGGTTTCCAGTTGTTGCAACATTTCACGGGGTCTTAGTGTCGGAGGTCAAATCCGTTACAAGGGTTCGATAAGGTTAAAAGGTTGAGAAACACTTATCTGCATTGTCAACAGTATAAGACCAGAAAGGTTGCCAGAAGGATGAAAACCAATGGAATTTACGCAATCTGTGACAAACCATACATTTTGTCAACCATGAAACCTACAGCTAAATTTACTTAATTACGAGTTCTAACCAATGACAAACAGAATATGTAAAATCTGCCAATAAAGAGTTTCTTATCTAAATTAGTCAGCCTTGACTGTCCAAGGGATTCTAATGACTGTTCCTTGAAGTTGCAAATGCAACGTGTATGGTAAAAAAGTTTACTTTTCTTATCAGGGTATAAAAGGCATTCAACTTTAAGTCTTTTCAAGAGGAGATCAAAAATCAGAACGAACCGTTTTAAATCATCGTTTACCAACAAAATACAAGCTTTTTCATTGGTCCTTAAAAGAAAACTTTGATAATTAAAGCGACCCTATAAATTCTATTTAATTCCAAAAAGTTCGATTCCAAGATTTGTCATTGATTGTTAAATATTGCTAGAACATTGTCCCCTGTCAAATTAGTGCTATGAATAAAACCTGGCTTCAACTCGGAGAACGAAATGCATTTTCCCTAACCCTCGTCTATTCATCCCCAAGGGTGAAAACTGGCAAGAATTCAGCAAGGGTTATTAATTAGGTCACAATAAAGGGGATAAAATTCCTGGGGAACTAACTACGCTTTATTTCCACAGGTAAATACTATTATCTCTCACTGCGCACTATGCTACACACCACGAGTATTACAAAAAAAGGAGGTTTTTATAACTTCCTTAATAGAGACTTAATAGAGACTCCTTAATAGGAACTTGATTATAGTAGAGATATCCTTTAATATCCTATATAATTGCAAGTAAACCATTGAACATGAATGATTTTACTAATCTTTTTTTAACACAAATCAAAACCTCCGTCCAAGAAGTTGGCAAGTTTACTTTTTCTTGTTTTTTTTTTTAGAGCGAGCCTCATAACCATAAGTCTTGGACGTTGTTTAATTTCAATCAATCAATCAATCAATCATATTATTCAACCAACATTTCACAACAAAAACCCTTCAACATAGACTCCCCCGTAAGGATCTATGGCCAGAAAAAAAACAGGGGAAAAACAAAAATGAAACAAATACACTAAAACACACACACACACACATTTTCAAAATAATATATTTACACCTTTCAGAGAGTCGACACAAGAGACAAAAAAAAAAGAAAAAAAATACAATGTTTAAGCGACTAATAGACCCAAAAAGAACAACAAAAAAATAATAATTTAATATTGCAAATGCCTTCACAGTAAAAATCACAGCGTATCCAATACGAAGTATTGTTTTTTGCGAAGAGATTTTAGAAAAAAAAGTCGATAAGCACATCTTTCAAAATATTCAAATCAAAACAATATCTTGTTGTATCATGACCCTCCTAATCCCATTAGTCTGGTAGCCTTTATAGGAAATTAGGCTAAACAAAAAAAAGCAAGTTTTTTCAACTGAAAGTAAAAAACAACGTTAAAACTTAAAACGAACAGAAATTATTACGTATATGAGGGGGTTCACCCCCTAGACAATACCTCGCTCTTTACGCTAAAGTTCAAATTTTGTTCGAGACACAAACCCCTGAATCCCAAAGGCTGTTTAATTAGAATAAATAGCTCTTTTGAAAGTACTAAAAAAAACTTTAACGGAAAGAGCGAGGTATTGACTAGGGGACGAAACCCCTAATATACGTAATAATTTCTGTTAGTTTTAAGTGTTAATGTTGCTCATTACTTTCGGTTGCAAAAACGTTTTTTATTTAATTTCTGATACTTTTTTTAAATAATGCTAGGAAATCCGGCGTTGCCTTCATAAAAATGTCCATTCCCCCAAAAAACATCCTCCATGGAAAGATCCTCCATGTAACCCCCTCCGCCCCCCCCCCCCCAACCAGAAAAAAATCCTTCCTGAAAACATATGTATACTTCCCAATAACCAATACTATATGTAAATAATGGACAAAGTTCATAACTTGCAGCCTTTCCCCCGGAGAACTGTGGGGGATTAAGTCATCCTCAAAGATATATTTATTAGATTTTCAACTATGCTGAACAAAATGGATATCTCAAAATTTTAATTGGGTAGCTTCGGGAAAAATGAGCGTGGTAGGGGGGCCAAGTTTCTTTTGACACTTAAAAAGGGCACTAGAACTTTTAATTTCCGTTCGAATGAGCCCTCTCACGATATTCTAGGACTACTGGGTCGATACGATCACCCCTAGGGAAAAAACGATCACCTTTTTTGTTACGCTGAATCTGATGGTTTGATTTTCATTAAGATTCTATCACTTTTAGGGGGTGTTCCCCCGTTTTACGAAAATAGGGCAAATTTTTTCAAAGTCGTAACCTTAGTCTTACCTGATGGGTAAAGCTAAACTTGATTAAACTTATATATTTGAATCAGTATAAAAATTCGATTCCTTTGATGTATCTACTGGTATCAAAATTTCGTTTCTAGAGTTTCGGTTACTATTGAGCCGGGTCGCTCCTTACTTACAGTTCGTTACCACCAACTGTTTGATTCAAAATCAAGCTTTGAGTTTTTCCTTGGACTATTTTTTGACCTTGCAGTTTTTCGAAAACCAGCTAGTCCAAAACAATAACCCTTTCAGGTACTTGTTAATTATAGCGACCACACCTAAGAAGTAAAGTTAGAAAACAATTCTTACTTCATAATATGCAGAATACCTATAGCTAACACACTTTGCATGCAAACCCGCTATAATTTACCCCCCCCCCACCTCCTAATGAGCAAATATATAGCCCAAATTATATATTTCCCATCTATTCTCCCAATGCGGCTCTCTTGTTTCAATCCCTGTGTCTGTAAACTGAATCACTGTGACGAATCAAGAACCGGTGAAAGAATGCATTGGACTTATATAACTTGGCTTATATATTTGCACATTAGGAGGGGGGTAAAGCATAGCAGGTCTGCATGCAAAATGTATTAAGCCACAATTATTCTGCATATTATGAAGTAAAAATTATTCTCTAACTTCACGTTGTTCAAATACAGGTGTGGTAGCTATAATTAATAAGTACCCCCTTTTATTATCATATTATGTCTAAAGTGCACATTGTAGAAAAATTATAGGTTTTCAACCGCCGTTTTCAATTAGCATTTTACTACCCCGTGGAAACAAAGGTGATAGCTAAAAAATTATTAGCTAATATTTTCCGGACTATATATCCTACTAGGCTAGCCTGAGCTGGGGCTAGCCAACTAGGCTACCCGAACCCTGAAGATGTTTATAAGAAATCAACAAAAGAATTTGCTGACTGAGAGGTCATTAGCTGTCACGGATTTTCTATCAATGCGGACACCATAGAAACTGTTCACCCTGCTTGTACCAGTCTCTGAATATTGCGCTTCAACTTCTGCAGACAAATAAGTTAAAAAAAAATTAAAAGCAAAAATCAGACAAATATTGAGTAGACTCTGGGGATACATCCATGCATTAGAGGGGGTGGGCAGTTATGCTCGAACACTTATAAAATCCTATTAATGCAAATTTTCTGATTGTAATGACTTAAGAATTTATTTATAATATTGTCTAGTTATAAAAAAGAATCTTGCATCAAAATTACAAAATTTTCGCAAACAAAAAGTATGTGGATATGAGGAATCTGACTTTTAAATACATCCCACTCTTCTTGTTATTGTTAAAAACCTCCAGCTCGTTTTTGCCTTACTCCTATTTCCCAATTCTGGCTATAAAATATCATTTTAAAATCTAAAACAGACTAGGACTATTGTATCAGTAATAATTGTAGCAATAAACTTGTAAAATCTTTATTTTTGGCGAACAAAAAGTATGTGGATATGAGGAATCTGCCTTTTAAATACGTCCCACTCTTCTTGTTATTGTTAAAAACCTCCAGCTCGTTTTTGCCTTACTCCTATTTCCCAATTCTGGCTATAAAATATCCTTTTAAAAACGAAAACGGACTAAAAAGATGCTTTTGTAAGACCACCATATAAAACACGCCTAATGAACCACAGAAACGTAGATCGCCCGGATGGGGCCGTGACTAGATTTCAATATGCATTCATATACCCATGAGTGTTGTAACATTTATTTATTCTGCCAAATTAAAAAAATACATTTAACGGATCAAAACATGGACGGTGAAATAGTGCACGGATCTAAAAATCGGCGTTTAAAATAAGTACGGATATAAATTTCTATAATTGAAATAATCATTTGATTCATACAATCTACAACTAACGAAGGTATGGTAAGCACTGCATAATAAGATTCATCAATGAAGAGTCGGTACGTTAGTGCTAACATCTGAATATAAAACATTCGAACATTATTCTTAATTACTATTCTACGAGTGATCTAGACTAGAGTCTAAAGGAATACTGCGTAAAAAGTTATTCTTCAGGTCTTTGACACACTGCCCATCTTTTTTTTAGAAATTCAGAGCATAGCTAATAATTTTAAAATTATTATCGTTCGGCCTCTTTATTGTCTTTCAGGTACATATATAATTAAAAAAAATTAGCCTCTTCAATTATAGCTTTAAGGACTGATGATCTGATAGAAAAAAATCATCTCGGCCTCAGATCTCAGCCTTGTCTATACTTAAATTATTACTTCTGAGAGTAACTTTTACCTTTCTAGAGTTAAAAAGCACGGGTCGGAGTGCTAAATCAGGGAGCGAAATTCAGCCCCTCCCTTCATAAATCTTGTAATTTTCCACAAAACCTTGAGTAGATTTCATATACATCAGCTATTTTATAAAAATTTACCCCGTCCGGGATAACCACAAACAATTAAAAATGACGCGAGAGCGATATGCAGCTGGTACGTTTGTAGAGGAGCTTTCAGGCTCCATCCCGAAATCAAAGAACTTCGTTAAAGTGTCGTGTACTTTTCAAATAATTTTCCATTTTTCACCCAAGACAAGTTCTGGGGCACTAACGTGTCGCAGAGACCCCTTGAAATATGTCTGGTGCAGTTTCAATCATGAACATAGTAAAAATTTTGCGGTACTTGTTAAGAATCCGGTAAGTACGCGAAAAGTTAATTTTCGTTAATTCTAATGAAATAAAACATAATAGGATGAAAATATAATAGTTCATAAACAAATTTGGCCTATATATTTGCACATTAGGGGGGTGGGATAAAGCAAAGCATATTTTAAATACGTAACCTAAGCTAACCCAACCTAGGTACCTTTTTCCCCCTTCAACCCCAAAAAAACTATAGTTTAAATCTTTGTTACGGAGTGAGCAACAGCTCACAAGGCAGATAAAACCTGTTTTGCATGTAACTCTCGGTCTTTTTCGATGCGGGCTTTCTCGCGGACTTACCGGATTCTTAACAAGTCCCGATTTTGCTTCAGGAGCATACAGTCAGGATATTTCGTAGGTGGATGAGGCAAGATATAAGAAGCTTGATTCCGCAATCTATTTTCAATAAATTTCCCACCGTATTTTTAAAACAAACAGTATGAAATTTATGCCTCTTTAGGCCCTACTATACCCATGCCTTTGAATATGCAGAAAAAAAAATATTTAAGCTTTGAACACCTACAGTCTTTGCAGTTTTAAAATTTAACCAAAATCATACTGATGAGACTCTGAGCATCCTGTTCTACCAAACTTCAGTTTATTTGTCCAATTTCTTATATCACTGACACACCGTTTTCAAGTCACCTTTGTAGAAAATTTTACTACGAGTTGTCAACTCCTCAATAAAATATTCATGATTCTGGAGACCCCGCATGCCCGCGCATTTTATTGCGGTCTGTTGGGTCCGTAATTGAGAATCAAAGGTCGTTGCTCATAAATTAAACATTTAAAACACGTTCTTTGCGAATAAGTAGACCTTCTTATTCCTTAAGCTTTAGCATGGGTCTTAAAAGTTTACCTTGGTGTAAACAAATATGGGCAGTAACCAGGATACTTGGTAAAGGAAGACGAGAACAAGAGTATCCAAAGGATATGGGGGGGGGGGGTTCATATACCCTACAAATGATCTTTAGACAAAGCCTGATGTGTTTTCGCTAAGTCAAATATCCATTGTCATATAATATTTTTGCCCCTCACTTTGTTTGACTATTAAGGTCGGGACAAAATATTAAAAAACGACACTATTCTAAATACGATAGCGCATAAAATTTACAATTTTGAATCCAAATCTAGGCAAAAAGGAAAAATCAATAGAATATCATTCACCTTAAGATATTTTACCTTTCGTAATCTGTCATAACGTTCAGTGTTATGTTTTCCCATTACTTCCAATTATGACAAAGAACAGAGATACTAATATGAACTTTTCCGATAACAAATAATGGTAAAAAAGGGCCATGGGCAACACTAGGAAATTTTTCCAGTGGGGGGGGGGGGCAAGTTCCACCAAAAGTTTTGTGTTTACCAGGACTTAAGAGGGGGTATTTCTCATTTTCCAATTTTATTACGCTTTTTAATTGCCCTTGTTTCTAAGAGGGAGGGTGATCGCCCTGACCCCGTTCCTGGTAGTGCCTATGTCCTCACGAGGGCTCTTCTGCAACGCACTTCAAGCACTTAATGTATTAAAATTGAAAACCTACCCGCAGGATTTCACTCTTCAAACTAGATTAAAAGCGTCCCTGTTAACTCACTTAAAAAATACAGACCTGAAACCACACTTTTTTGGTTTTAGATCCCCCCCCCCTCCCGGGTAAACATCTTCGAGAAACACTAATTAAATTTTGGTTTTGTGAACCTATTAGGCAGATAGGCCTACGTTAAAGTTTATAGCGAAAGTAGTGGCTCAAGCTGACCCAAAGAAAACAACAGTAAATTTTTGTCTTATTTGGCACCATAGTCCTCAAAGCGAAGTGTCATTTGAATCAGATTGTCTGCATTCGAGTTATCTAATAAAGGAGTAACACTACTATTTGTTTATAAAATTAGGTAATTAATTCCTAGATAAACCACAACAAATTTCTGATCGGAATTATTTTTGTTTTATCTTATCTTTAGACGTTCGGTAGTTTATTTTGCGAAGTCAATATGGTATACCGTTTGGAATTGACAATTTTTTAACGTAACACAAGGAGAAAAAATATTAACCCTGATTTTTTTCGTTTCTTTTTCTTCGGCAACTGCATCAAGTCACAGTTCCTGCATTTTCTTATATTTTACTAGCCCAAATGACAAAAATCAGCAGCCCTAAATAAAACATTTGGGCTAAATTTACCAATTTCTATTTTTAGCTAAATTCAAATCATTGCGGCACTTACTTATAATTTCCTAATCCATTTTTTTTTTCAACCTAATTGGTGAAAACTAGGCTAACCTAGCAGCAAGGTTAAGGGTAGTCTTCATTTTTTCCATTACTGGCCCAAAGCAGGTGGCTAAGATGTCTCCATTATTTTTTAAGCCTTGAAAGCCAGGACCTTACACATGGGCGTAGGCAGCATATTGTCTAGGGGGGGCAGTCGATAGTGTGATGAAGGGCCTTTTATCAACTGCTTTTCCAACCATCTGCTTTTTCAGCCATATCTAATGTAAATTTGAAGGTCTAGGGGGGCAGCTGCCCCTCTGTCCCCCCTCCCTACGCCCATGACCTTACACAGGTACATAGAAAATTGGGAAATTCAAGAACAAAAAGTTAATTTGCATTATCAACATACTGAAAAATAATTTATTACTTCTTGGTGGATTAGTTTTGCCATACGGCCTTCAAAAATCGTGTAGCCTACCCCCTTTTTTGTCTCATGGATTTCGTGCGGGGGTTTATCAGGAAGGGGGGAGCACGGCCAGATTTGCATAAAACATGAAAACTGTATCAGTAATATTGCAAAACATGGATGAAACCATAAGGGTAAGTGCCCTCTTGCATGCAATGGGTGCCCTCTACTTATTTTTTAGATCGAAATTACAGCATTTTAATTACCCAAATTTTGCTTGGAATGTTTTTAACTGAAGGTTAAATATATCTAATACTGAATTTGAAATCTTGAAAAGGGTCATTCTGATAGGAGGAATATCTAGGTCACAACCTTGCTAACTCCCCCAACTTTTTGCCTTTATTTTAAATGTTTTACTATCCAATTCTAAAGTTTTGATATGGCAATTACATTTTGAGCATAATTATGAAAAAACGCTTCCTTCCCCTAACCTGTGCCCAGACATGTCTGATAATCAGCATATCACAAAAGCAACCTTCTAATTATGACTAAATAAATTGAATTTATATTACTCGACTAGCAGTGTAATTTTACCAGTAAAATCCCTATCTATTCTCTAGCTCAAAAGAGCAAGCTATATCAATCAAAATGTAGCTGATAATTTACATAAACATTAGGTCTTTTTGTATAGCCTTAGTCGACATAATGACCTTTAAAGAAACTCAGGATGAAATGTGTTAACGCTTTCCATATGTGCACACATACCTTGCAACAACGGATAACAGTTTCATTCCAGGTGTTTCTGCAACAAAGCTCTACCCCAGTATACGAAGTAACGGGGTAGAACAACCCTTCAAACGCACCCTTTGAAGCCAATCAAAAAATCTATTAGTCTCAGACACGGCCTGGGGATGGCTGGTGGATTATCTCTTACCATATGTGACCTCGAATGCAGAAACCCTCTCGTCTCATTATATTGTGTAACCTGAGTGGGTCAGAAGACAAGAGGGTAAAAAATGACTGAGGAAGAATGTTCACGCACAACTGGGGGTGACGATAAACCAGACAATTTATGCATTTCACAGCCACACTAAAATGCCAATTTCTCACGAAGAAACGAAATAGCCAAGTATAATGAACATACTTTTAAAGAGCAGTGTGTTTAGCCTACAAATTTAATCCGTTTTAGGGTTCTTCTATCCATCCCTTAAAGGTGCACTTCCCATATCAAAAATAGGGACCGAGATTCGCTCGGTCGAATCCAACTGATAAAAAAGTGCCCCCCTCATAGTATCTCCACCCTTTAGTCTCTCATTGGGCGTAGCTTTGGGTCTTCTCCCAAAAAATAAATTCTCCATATAAGTTGCCAGGTTTTGCTGTCGTAAAGAAATTACTTCCCTTTCCCCATTGAATAAAGTGCATCTTGCAGATTTTGGGTCTCCATTGCTTTCGAAGTTTGGAAGCTTTTACACGAGGTGAAGCTTGAAGCCACAAATTGTGATAACAGTTCTGTTTAACTTTCAAAAGCCTTAAATTAATTTGTTCTCCTTCATAGAAGCATTAGAATTGGACATAAACTAACCTTCAAAAAGCATAAGCATATTGGGTTGGCATTACTATAAATAGGACAAACAGACCAATGGGAAAAAATAATGAAGATTTAACTTAATTTTTGAAAAAAATACCCACTCTACTTCCAACAAAGCCATTTCCCTTTACTTTTAATTAAAACCCTTTTCTTTCTCTAAACCTCGTAACTTAAGTAGCTATTGTTGTTATAAAGCTATATAGCTACTACAATTGTCATATAGCTACTAGCTATAGTGCTGAATAGCACTTGTTCCAAAAATGTTTCATATGGAACTAATAATGGTGTTAGTGGCTTTAGTATAGCTATAGTATAACTCTATAGCTGTATGAGCCAAAGTTTCTCAGAACTCTATAAAGCAAGAACATAGGATTTTTTGTCTAAACTGTAACACATACAACGGATGGTCAGGGTTAACATGGCCCACCCTGGTTTTCTAGAAAAAACTGACAACCCATGGAACGGGTCTATTTTGGAAAGCACGGAGAGGGGATGGCTCCGTTGGATTTTCCCTAGGTTTTTTTGGAAATGGCTTTCCTCTTTAGGTGACTTGTTTAGGGAGTTTTCTGGTTCAATAAGCTTTTGAATAATTGTATTTTCATTGCCACAAAATAAATAATCAATATCATTCCTTGTATGGACTCTGTAATAGGAGGGGTATGGAGATAAAGCAAATGAAAATAGTAATTTTAAACTATTTTCATAAATAAAAACAATCACCCAAAAAGTATGTCTCTATCCTATTACTGTACTCTTCGTAAATCGACTTAGGTTTTAGCTTTTACTCGTTTCTTGGTTCAAAACTTTGACTGAAAAACATGATCGTAATCGTGGTTAAAAATCTATGTTGTGCAATTTATGAGTAAATCGAAAGACATCAGCCTTTTTACCCTTTCGAAGAGAAAGATGACTCCAAGTAATATGAGTATGGAGACACCATGGAAATAGTTTTAGTTCGTGTACGATGATAAAAGGAATTTCACCTTTCCTGAGATTGATCCAAAGAACTCGTCCCTTTCAAAATGGCGACCTAAAAATACAGCCATTTTGTATTTTGACTATCCCAGAAAACCCTTCTGATACCCCTTGTTCATCCTCCTAACAATCGGACCCGTGTATATATAGGCGCATAAGCCGCTCAAAATAAAAAAAAATCGCGAAAAAGACTGAGCTTAGACCTACCATCTATGGTAAGAGGCCTGCCAAAAGCTGAAACTGGGTCAAATGGCTAATGTTCCCCTCTGTTTTTCCTCTCTTTTTTTTAGCAACATTGTACTAATGAGAATGAATGTGGCGGGTCACATCAGAAGTTATAGGAACTGAAAGCGAATAACTGCTCGAAACATACCCCTGGCCCTCTCCTGTAATTTTTTGGGGGTCTTATTCTAGAGCGTACTCAAATGTTTTGAAAACATATCCCTTTCAATGCTGAATTACCCTATCAAATGAAGAAAAAGGCCAGGACAAACTTGAAAGGATTTTTTTTTCTTTTAGGAATTTAAAAGCAATTTAATTGTAGTATAAGTTACCACGTTAAATCAAAATCTGTACTGGGCACTATGCTCCTTGGAAACCGAAGCCACGGGAATCTTCTTCCCCCTCTCACGATGGCCCTTCTGTTCCGATGAGTGAAATCGCCCAAATCACCAGGCGCTCCTTTGTTATTTATTGTTTTTCGAATCTCAAAATCCGCTATAATTTTCAATGCAATCCCGTAATTTCAAAACAATTATTTTAAAGATAATTTTAATACAGGGATTGTGGTACAGTTCTGGAGGGCCGAAAGTAAGAGACTTTAGACATTTTGATGAGTGAAACAAGGACAGTGTGAAATAAAATCCCAAATAAAAAAAAGGATTGGTAACATTGTGCATATATTTTTGTCTAATCCCAAAAAGAACCAAAATATGTTTATTGAATTTGGTTTAAAAATGTATCTCACCGAATAAATGATTAAATATTACACACACAAAGGCCATAACTAAAATTAGAAGTATACTTGAATTTCATATGAGAATTCTTCGCTCATGAAATTCACAAATACTCTCACCCCATTTTCACCCTTCTAATAATAAAGCCAAGAGGAAATTGAGTTTTTCGCAGGGGTGATTTCGTGAACGCCTAGTCCACTCGAGTTTACATTCTAACGGGACCTCGTCTGACCCAAATATTGAAGCAAAACTGTTATAAAATGCAAAAAATAGTAATTCGGACAGCCTAGAACATTTGCATATATTATTAGTTAGATAACATAAAAAATAAGAGAATTACTAAAAATTGGGAAAAAATGCAACTATTAACTATCATGTAAAAAATGCAAATACAATTCCAAATGACCTTTCGCAAGTTTTCCAGGGATAGTGGATGGGGGAGGGGGTTCCAACATCCTTACGTGGGGTTTCTCCTAGTTTTTCTTCGTAGTTATGCATAATAACTATGCTATTTTGCACATTACTTATTACGTTTTGTGAACGCATCACTCATCGGAATTACTCATATGAATTTTATTCCTAGCTCATTTGACTTAAGAAACATAGAAAATGGGGGGAGGGGGGGCTCACGAAGACAAAATAAATTGACTAGCCAGTGATGCCCTTTAGCGGGGGGGAGGTGCTCCCAAGGATACCCCATATTTCTATAAATACCTTTTTAGGGGGAGGGGATTTCCATGAATAATGCCTTTTTTGGTATTTTATAGAGAAACCACAAAAATACAAATCCCCCCAGGTTTGAAAATACATCCCCCCCCCCAAAAAAAACTGTTAATTGACGCTACTGGTATTAGCTTCTTACTTAAGCTATGGCCTATCTTTCACAACCATCACTGTTCTTTTTTCTTTCTGTTTTTTTTTCTTTTTTATTGTCC
This sequence comes from Artemia sp. Qi Xiang Cuo, assembly GCF_049724085.1. Taxonomy (NCBI): domain Eukaryota; kingdom Metazoa; phylum Arthropoda; class Branchiopoda; order Anostraca; family Artemiidae; genus Artemia; species Artemia sp. Qi Xiang Cuo. Next base: position 69,518,288 of record NC_142795.1, on the reverse strand, counting down.
CAAACTGATTTCATACTTGCTAGCTCATATGGATTTGAAAAATTCGTTTGCCGAATATGGATTTTAAGGGCAAAATTTATTGAAACTAGCATATCTCGCCCCTCGGCAGTGGAAGAGGTGCATTCCCTATCCACTACAAACTGTTCTGTTTTTTTATAACAAGTTGAATAGACAACATACATAATTAAATCGAGCTTTTTAATCATCTCCACCTTTCTTTCATCTCCACCTTTCATCTCCACCTTTCTTAGGATCAAACCCTATTCTTCGTACAGCTTATTGTTTGATATACGGTCAGTCAAACTACTACCTATGGCTTAGTGGATCTCTCTGGAAAGCACTCAACATTTCGTCCTCAGCCTTTCGAAGCTCCCACGTTTAAGAGACATACATGACCACGGTCAGTACCGTGGCTTCCAATATTCTATTCTTAGTTCGAAGAAATATCTTCCTATTCTTCCACACTTGTTTTAACTGCGAAAATCTCAGGTAAATTAAGCTATCCACTTAATCGATATCCTCGTTGCCTAACTTCTCTTCACCCTCATTTATCTAACAGTTCGTGATAACGAACTGTAAGTAAGGAGCGACCCTGCTCAATCGTAACCGAAACTTTGAAAAGGGAATTTTGATACCAAGAGATACATCAAAAAATAAGATTTTTATGCTGATTGAAAATATACAAGTTTCATCAAGTTTAGTCTTACCCATCAAAAGTTAAGCGCCTGAGAAAATTTGCCTTATTTTCGAAAAAAGGGGGAAACACCACCTAAAAATCATAAAACTTTAATGAAAATCACACCATCAGATTCAGCGGATCAGAAAATCCAACTGTAAAAGTTTCAAGCTTCTATCTACAAAAATGTGGATTTTTTTTTATTTTTTTGCCAGAAGAAAGATCACGGATGCGTGTTTGTTTTTTTCCCAGGGGTGATCGTATCGACCCAGTGGTCCTAGAATATCGCGGGAGGGCTCATTCGAACGGAAATTCAAAGTTCTAGTTCCCTCTTTAAGTGAAAAAAAAAATGGAGGATAACTAGGCCCCCTCCCACGCTCATTTTTTTTCCAAAGTCACCCGATCAAAGTTTTGAGATAGGCATTTTTTTCAGCATAGTTCAAAAATATAAAAACCAATGTCTTTGAGGATGACTTCATCCCCCACAGTCCCCAGGGGAAGGTCTACAAGTCATGAACTCTGCCCAATGTTTACGTAGTTATTGGGAAGTATACAGAAGTTTTCAGGGGGGATTTTCCTGGTATTTTTTTTGGAGGAGGGGTGTGGGTCTGATTTTACGTGGGAGGATCATTCCATGGAGGAAGTTTTCATGGGGGAAGGGAAGTTGCTATGAAGGGGCGCCAGATTTCCCAGCATTATTAAAAAAACGATCAGAAATTAAATTAAAAAAAAACAATTTTTACAAAAAAGAAAGTAAGGAGCAACATCAAAACTTAAAACGAAAAGAAATTATTACGTATATGATTGGGTTCGCCCCCTAGTCATTAACTCGCTCTTTACGCTGAAGTTTCTTTTGCACTCTCATCACAGCTATTTATTCTAATTAACGGCCTTTGTGATTAAGAGCTCATTATTAAAGAATCGGAACAAAATTTTAGCTTTAACGTAAAGAGCGAGGTATTGACTAGGGGGCGAACTCAGTAATATACATAATACAAATATACGAATATAGAAGTTCGTTACGTAGGTTAATTCATAATTTAAGTCAGAACAAAATTTCGAGAAAGCCACTTAGCCAAAAAAAATGTAAAATTAATACGCGAATTTCGTTTTAATTATTCATGTACGGTGAGCCTAAATCAAAGCTGCATTTGTTCAAAAACGATCAGAAATTAAATAAAAAAAATACGTTTTTTAACTGAAAGTAATGAGCGACATTAAAGCTTAAAACGAACAGAAATTATTCCGTATATGAAAGGGACTGCCCCCTCCTCAGTGCCTCACTCTTTACGCTAAAGTTTGACTGTCTCACAACTTTATTTTTTAAAACAATAAAAACTTTAGCGTAAAGAGCGAGGCGTTGAGAAGGGGATAGGCCCTTTCATTTACGGAATAATTTCTGTTCGTTTTAAGTTTTAATGTCGCTCCTTACTTTCAGCTTAAAAAAACTTGTTTTTTTATTCATCCTCTAAGCGATTTAACTTTTTTTTTTCAGACCTACACTTGTACCTTGGACTCTCAAAGCCTCCGAAAATTCCTTCATTTGTTAATGTTGCCGACTTTTTAAATCCAAAATTTTTCGGTTTAGTAGTGACAGTAACGCATAATGGACCAGTAAATAGGGTCCAGAGTAAGAGGGAAAGGGACTTCCAAATATCATCACCTCAAAGATCTTTTTCCAAAAATATATTTTTTGGACACAAGATATTCCTCAAATAGAGCAATCGCATGTAAATGAGTTTGACTTCGTATTCTCTCACCTCCCTGCAATTTATTTAGGACAATTTAAGTTAATTTAAGTCAATTTAAGTTAATACAAACGCTGTACAACTCGAAACTAAATAACAATTTATTCAGACTCTTAAAAAATTCGATCTTTCCCAATTTCCCTTGCTATTTATCATAACCGATACCTTTTAATAAAACATAATGCCCTTAATTACTTGAAGTATTTTTTTTTTTTTTTTTTTTTTTTTTGTTCAGTGCAGAAAACATAATTATATTCCTTGTCACACATTTCTGTGAACCCGTTAAAATTTGGCTTAAAAAATATTATCAAAAATATATTTAGGCCCACTAGTCCCTTTCGCTACAGCTCTGATTGTAGCGGTATATTTAAGTTGTATAAAAAATAAATAAAGACAAGCAACAATTTGCCTTCCATATTTCTTTAAAGTTCTTGAAATTAACAGCATTTTAAGAGAATTAAAATTAATGAATTTGTATTTCCTTAGAGATTTCCACAAATTCATGGCCAGAAAAATTATTGGGCACACATTCAAGAACAAAAGGGAAAAAATGAATTCCTAAATGGTCCCAGGGGGAAATGCCAAAGAAATCGTAATGCCAAGCTTCCAAGCGAACAAAGAAATATCTTTCCTTTAAACCTCAAACAAAATTCAATGTTTCTTAATAAAAAAAGATAAAGAAAGAAAATTTGAGCAGCCAGATACCAAGGTGAAAGCTAAAACCAATCAAATATTTACGGACTTAACTTCCCAAAAATGTTCAATTGGTGACAAAATAGCCGAAACACTTCTGAGCGTATCGTTCCCTAACTATACTTTTAATCTTGGTTCCGAAGTTTTAACTTGAGTTACCACCCATTGAATGCTACCATTACTGCCACAGAATGCCACCATACTACAATCAGAATTACAATAGGACTTTTCCTGCGAAATTCACCAAAATTTTATAAATACGAAGAAGATACGTTTCTGTGATACAAATATATACTATTCAATTCAATCAAGGAGGCAAAGTCTTGGTTCAAAGAAATCCGCCGTCTCCATGAAAAGTTGACAAAAATAGCTGCTAATAGGAGCAGTAAAATAACTATTTTACCGGCCCAATCACATTTACTAACAAGGTTTAGAAACGAGGTTACCGAAAAACATATTACCTCGGATTTTTTAGTATGTAAGCTTACGTGATGACCCCGATGAAAAATGAAGTTCGAGCTTTATTTTGGGAAGAAAAAATTGCTGCATCTATACCGTAATCAATTTTTCCAAAAAAAATTTAGGCTTTTTTTTTTAATATATTTAGAGAAATTTGTAGAATGTTTTCTTTGTCTTAAGTTCACTCAATGTCAGGAGTTAGTGAGGTTCTAGACAGTTTCAGACAGTGGCGGATCCAGGGGGCGAGGGGGCGCGCGCCCCCTAACATAGTCTAAAGTAGTGTAATTTACTTAATTAACGCAAATTTGCGTTAATTCAACTTGCTCCTAACATAAGTTTATCGGATCAACCTATTTTGCCCCCCCTAAAGAAAATCCTGGATCCGCTCCTGGTTTCAGATACCTCATTTATGACACGCTGTTTTAAGGTCATTTTAATACCGTTAAATTGAAGGATATACTATTTTGGAAACGTCTTTAACGTATGCTATTTAAGAGAGCCTTGCTTCTCCATCAAGCCCTTTGGAGCTAGAAAAAAAAGCTATAATGTAAGAAAAAATGTAGGAGCTGCAGTGATAAACATTGCAAAACTTTCGTCTTCGAATATCCTGTTTTTCCTACTCAATTCATTTATAGAGATGTCAGTTCATATTTTTTGAAGCTCTACTTGTCTGGCTAAATTAGCAATATTTACTAAGATATTTTGGATAAAATAATTAAGCGGCGTTCACATACAGGTCTAGATAGACTTCCATGCCTAAACGAGAATTTTACATGTCTTCCATACCAAGTACGTGCTTAGTGATAGATGCACACGTTTTTTTATTTTCATTTCTTAAATTCCTAATTTCAAGCTTGCACCCCCCCCTCCAGAAAATTAAAATCTTTGGACGAAGTTAACGTAGTTCACTTCATTAGAAAATTTAACCTTCAAAAATACTTTTGTCTAGAAATGCACTAAAAAGTTATATTGTTTTTTCCTCTGTCACCAGAAAAAATACAAAAATTTCGATTTTCCCGGTGCAGAAATTTCGATTTTTCCGAGAAGTGCGAAAAAACTTACTTTTTACGTTCTAGCGTATTTGATAAGAGGAATGTATTTAATAAGTATTACAAATATTTTTATTCTACTCTTTTTAGTCTCTAGTCAATCTTTTTGGACATGAAATTTATCTTTTTATATTTTGTGCACCAATGTTGCCAATATCGCCAGACCATTTAGGACCTACTTTAAAGATTTGATCTTTGAAAATTTGATCCCAAAAACATTAACAGACGAAGTCAAATAAAAGCGTTAAAAATTGATTGTGAAAATTCTTAGGCATAGTTGTGACACTATTGGACCGCTAAAACATTCTATTAAAAGTGCTTGGAGGGGTCCTAAGATATTATTTAATCCATACATCGAACTACATAAACAAACATAAAGAAACCTAGAAACGGAAAGTGTCACACTCACCACATATTAATACAGTACGTGAATGACAAATAAAACTCGGTGTCTTTTTTTTATTAGGCAGTAAAAAAACTGACCCAGGTTTCCCTAATCAAAGTATTTAATTTATATCACAGTGAGAACAATTAACAATATCGCCAGGTTGCTAAGACAAAAGGAGAATTAATGTTGGTTCCAAAGATTCTTCTAGGGATTCTTCCGCGTCAATCTCGATTGATTAAATTTGCTAGCGGTTAGTAGTGATTCGTACAAGAATCTACGGAAGCACTAAATAAACTATGATAAGAGGACCACGGCTACCACTGAGTATTTATTCAATATCCCAGGATTCAGTTGCGAAAAATTCTAAAGTATTATATATATATATATATATATATATATATATATATATATATATATATATATATATATATATATATATATATATATATATATATATATATATATATATATATATATATATATATATATATATATATATATATATATATATTATTTGAAAAAACTACGTTTTCTAAAGAGTTAAAGAGGCTGAGGTACAAGGTCGAACCTTAAAACGTACAGGGATTAGGAGGCACATTTGGGGGGCTGCCGCCCCCAAACCCCCCGCTTTCGCAGCCTTTAAATAAAAAAAAAGTTTTTTAAACTGAAAGTAAGGAGCGACATTAAATCTTAAAACGATCAGAAATTATTCCGTATATGAAAGGGGCTGTGCCCTCCTCAACGCCTCGCTCTTTACGCTAAAGTTTTTATTGTTTAAAAAAAAGAGTTTTGAGAAAGTCAAACTTTAGCGTAAATAGAGAGGCGATGAGGAGGGCACAGCCCCTTTCATATACGGAATAATTTCTGTTCGTTTTAAGATTTAATGTCGCTCTTTACTTTCAGTTTAAAAAACTTTTTTTATTTAAAATCTGCGAAAGCGGGGGGTTTGGGGGGAGGCAGCCCCTCAACTGTGCCTCCTAATCCCTGTACGTTTTAAGGTTCGACCTTGTAACTCAGCCTCTTTAACTCTTTAGAAAACGTAGTTTTTTTCAAATAATTTCTGCACATTTTTGTACAGTTTATTACTTATTATTGCTTGACTAACTGTTAGATGATTGTGGATTATTCTTTTCTTTCTCGACAGGGTGTTTTAAGGGTCGAACTTGTAACTCAGCCTCTTTAACTCTTTAGAAAACGCAATTTTTTTCAAATAATTTTAAAAATAAACTGAGTTTCTTTTTTAAATTTTAAATTCAGTATATAAAAAATTTGATCTGACGGTGAATCGAACCCGGATCTTCCGCCTGACAGTCTAGAGTATCAACCGCTGTACTAAAGAAACACAATTGTAATTGTTTTTTAGTAAATGGAATCTATTTTTGACGCAAGCAAATCCCACAAAACTTGATATTTGGTTTTTGGAAAACAGGGAAGGAGTGATCAGATTGAGCTGAAATTTCGAGGATAAGCTCCCAGGCCCCAGGAAAGCTTATCCTCTCATCAGACAGACAACGTTAAAGGGGGCTGTGGTGGGAAAAATTAACATGGGCTCTTATAGGAAAACGAGGTTTTTCGTAAATGTAAATTCGGGGGATAATTTTTTCGGTCTGAAAATATCAAAAGGCCCTAAAAGGTCGAATTCTGATTCGAATGAGTCCTCATTCACCCGGATCAGTTGCCAACTGTGGCCTGTAGGCGTGGCTAAAAAAAAAAAAAATTTGAACTTTAAGTGGCTATATTTGGTTTTTGGAAAACAGGGAAGGAGTGATCGGATTGGGCTGAAATTTCAAGGATAAGCTCCCGGACCCTAGGAAAGCTGAAACTCTAAATTTCAGCCTAATCGGACAACGTTAAAGGGGGGCTGTGGTTAAAGGGTCGAAACTTCCGGCCCAATTTTACCCATAAAGAAAGAGTCGGAAGAGGGTGAAATTTAGTATGTTTCTTAGTTTGAGCTTGGGCTACAAAATGCGATCACTGCTGTCTCTCTGCGACCGCTAGGACCAGAAATCGCTTAACATTGTGGTGGGTTGGCTCTTTATAGAGACACTAGTGTGCCTCCTTGATATATATATATATATATATATATGTATATATATATATATATATATATATATATATATATATATATATATATATATATATATATATATATATATATATATATATATATATATATATATATATATATATATATATATATATATATATATATATATATATATATATGTATGGCTAATTGTAGAAAAAGCCAAGACAGATAGTCCAAGTGAGTGAGAGGCAAATCTGGGATAAGCCCTTTTTAGGATTGTAGAGGATTCTTCTAACCCTTTTCTTTTCCTTTTTTCATATAAATAGGTATCATAGCTTAGAATTTTCAATTGCATCAATTAAATTAGAGCCGCAATAACAAAAAACTAATTATATTTGATAATTTGAATAAGAAGCCCAGAAATTCAAGAAAATTAGAATTCCTGGGGAGGGTGGTCCCTAGCCCCCTCCCCCCATTGTGTACGTCTCTTTTTGTGTGTTCCTTTATTTTCGAATGCAAATTTTTATTGCTACAATCGACATCATTTGAAAATGTGACATATGTGAGAAACTTGATACTTCTTACAACTTTCAAACCTTTGCCCCGACATTAAAAAATGTTTGTCGACTTACACCCCCTACAAAAAATGCCACGTGTACCCTTGTCGCAACCAATTTTAATATTGTTTGTACTTTTTCGAAAGCTAGATGTGGCCTAGTTTCATAAAATATTTTCAGCAATTAAAAATTAAATAAATTGTCCTGAAACGAAGCATTTGACCTGCTAAAAGTTACCAAGAATTACTTAATTATACCACCCCTTTTTGTCACACCCCTTAGGCATGGATGCAAAAGGTTATGCGGTATTGCGCTTCCACAGGTTGTTTACTTCACCAGCCGCCAGAGTATTGCAATTTTTCCGGGAAATGGAAAAACCGGTTTTTTGGCTGTGCTATAAATTCATTGCCAGTATGAGATAAGGGAATGAAGCTACATGGATTAAAAGTTTTTTAACCCTATTCCTGTAACTAGCGCAGACAGCAAAGGGAAAGGGGGCGATCATGTACAATGGAACTTTTCGGGGAGGGGGGGGAGAACAATACAAAAAATTATTTGATAAGTTGACAGAGAAGTGCCTAGAAATTCGTTAATATTATACATTTGGAGGGAATAACTGAGGGCTCAAATCCATGGGTGTAGGGAAGGGGGGGCAGCTGCCCCCCCCCCTAGAACTTCAAATTTACGATAGATATTACCAAAAACTTTTTGTATGATGGAATTCTTTGTTGGATGTTACCTGGTAGATGATTGAAAAGGCTGGAAATAAACAGAAATTTCCAAATATCGTTTGCGATATTAACATTTACGTTTCGATCTTTGATTTTGATTTTCGGTCCAATATATATATAAGGACTGACCCACGATCGGCTGATTTTGACTTGTTTAATTCTCCATGAATTGATTCAAGCGATAAGAAGTTGCTGAGCATGTCAAAGCAAAAGTAACTCATTCAATACCATCCTTGAAAAAGACAATTAGAAATACTCCACCATTTTCCCACCTGGATGCCTCTCTATCCAAGTGGTCAAGAGTGCCAAACCTGGGCCATCCCGGCACTGGTTCAGTCGTCTCTGCCTTACGTTTGGCCACCAGACAAAAGAAAAAGAAAAGTGACCAGGGGAACATTAAAGTTTGTTTTTCGGCTATAAAATTAAGAAAGAATATGGTCAGCATAACAAACTACAAAATGAATTTCATTAAGGTTTAAAAAAAAATCAAGAATATTAATTTCAAATTATACAATGACTGATCAACACCAAAAGTAAGCCGCTCCGCTAATCTTGGTGTTCTACCTTTCAGTGGTGGCAGTTTTATTTCAACTTCTGTCTTTAAGACACTATTCATCTCGTCAGTTAGCGCAAAGTCTCTTGCTCCAGTCTTCTTCCAAAAGAGGACCTTAAGCTCTTCAGTTGCTACTTTTGATAATGATAACATTGTGAACATAATTCCCTTTCTTGCTCTTCAGCTCAATCAAAATGTAATCACCAGCCTTGACTTTCTCAGTGTAAAATTAGAAGTTGCTGGTACGGGGCTTGTCTTCAATGTCTATGCTGGGGTCTGAAAAGTTGTTGCATACAGGATCATCTACGTCAGAATCGTCACTCTAACTGTAACTCTTGTTGCCAGAGACACGCCTTTTGCTTTTCAGTCTTTTCACTTTTCTGACTTTCTTCCGTTCCAGGACTAGGACTTTTTGGCAGATACAACTTTTATCCTAGTAGTAATGCATTCTTTCATAGGGGTGTCAGTGAGCACTTCTGACTTTTTCATATTTTTTTCCTGTTGATTTTTTGGGTTTGACTTGATTGATAAAATGCTGCAAGTAAAGCAAAGAATGAGAGGCAGTCATCCAGCCAGAAGTATTTTCTGAGCTGATCATGATGGTTCCTGGTGAAGCTCCCCTGAGTAAAATTTCCGGACACTGTTTTTGTGGGGAAATAAGTAGAGGAGGGACTGTGTCCTCAACACATTAACAACAGCACAAATCGTGGTCAACTGACCTCTTTCTGCTGACGTGACCTTCCCTACTTACTTCTGGCCTCGCTGTGCAATGATTTTAGCAGGCTTGTGGATTTTTTTAGACCTGATTCGTTTAAACTTCAAATGTCTTGTGGTCTGAACATGTGTTTATACAGGCCTCAATCCAGGTTGTTAAAGAAAGCTCCTACACTGTGACAGTTGAAAGCAGTTGTCCGTCACAGGCTTGTACTTATTGGCGTTCTTACTGATGGAGTTTTAAGTCAATCCATAAAACCACGGTACCAATCTTTACCTGTAATTCCTCCACTGTTTCCACTACCTTCGCAGTTCCGTTATTCGGTACTTTTATGCTCTTAATAATGGCATAAGTGTATGCAAATTTACACGCTTCTAGGGGAATACAGTCGAAAGCATATAAGCTATCGTTTTCAAGTAAAGTTTTAGTCTTTTGGCTTGTTCCTCTGTGAAGATTTATCAGATGTTGTAACAGGGTGTAAGAAATTTCATGTCCACACTTTTTTGAGGAATATTCAGGTTCCAGACTTTTTTTTATGTAGTCTTGCTGTATTTCTCTAGGAATAACCAAACCACTACTAAAGAATCAAACTGATTTCTTGTAGAATAAGACAGAAAATATTGCTATTTTATTTTCTTATGGATCACAGCCACCTTTATTTCTTTTCTCTTCTGTTTTACTTTCAATCATTTTGTCTTGAATGAAATTTAACAGAAAAAAAAGAACTTCAGTTCACCTACTGTTCTGACAGGATTAAACAACGCCAGAAATAACACAGTTTTGGGTATTAAGCTTGCCTTCAACCTTTAAATATGCTGTTTACACAGCTTTTACAAGCATAGCCCACTTTTGGACGCGTTGGTACGGCATGCCGAATTTACCCTGGGTATTGTGGCCGAACATGGGAGTTCACTATCCCACAGGATGAAAAAATACTAACAGCAAACTGGTGAAGATGGCACGGCTCGGAAGCTGCCAAAAACAGGCAAATAATAGGAGAATACAATGTGAGTTTACAAAGCGATTTTTCTGGTATTCGTAATTAGGCGTAGGCTTTCAGACAAAATTGAACAAAATTCCAGAGTTAATCACCATAAAACCTGATTCAATCTGATGTTTTTGGTAAAAGTATTACTTAAGGTCAGACTTTAAAAAAAAAAATACACTGCAATATGTCAGAGCTTTTATAATCGACCAGAAGCCCCATAGGTATTTGTATTTAAACTGTTTGCTTTGGCTAGACATGGGCCAGTCTCCCCTATACCAATTTTATTATTTAATTTTGTCCAACTGTAAACTTTTGAGTTGAATTCTTAGAAGAAGCTGTTATCTAACCATCATGTGATTTGTGTCAAATCGCTTTTGTGGTGTTCATGTTTTCTGGAAATTGGAAGTAGGATAGTGGGTCTCTTATGTTATACTGTTGCAGGAAAAGTAGAACATGGAAAATGTTAAAGGCCGAGTTTTAGAGAAATATAGAATGACTAGTTTCTAAAGACCTATATTCAAAGGACCTCGGGAAGTATTAGTAAGACCCCTCCCCCTCCATCACAGAAGAGGCTGCCCCCCCTACACAAGATGCTGCCTACGCCCATGCTCAAATCCCCTCTTCTACATACAAGATCTGGGTGGGGGGGGGGTACAATGAATTTCGCACCTTACTAAATAATCCTATTATGAAACCTGTAAGCACTGTGCATATGGTCAATCAAGGGAAATAATGTTTTTTTTTATGTTTTCCAAAAAAAGACTTTTCGAAGAAAAGTGATGAACCGCATTAAAACCTGAGAAAAGGAGAAATAAAGTCACACAATAATTCAAACTTAAAACGAACAGATATTGCTGTCAATGCTCTTTCAGAAATGCCCTTTCGAGTAAATAAAAAGTAATAATTAATTGATTTTTACTAATTCTATTCAGATAAAACACAAGAATTTGTGTCTTGGGGGGGGGAGGGGGATTTAAAATTTATCAAACTAGAAAAAAAACAACAGATATAACCTTAATCCAGAATTAACTGTTCTGCTACTACCACCATAGGACGCCATAAAATGAATTTTATGACGCAACTACAGTAGAAGTAATTTCATGAATGTAAGCCTCAAAGTTAAAGTAAAAATTAAGCTCTCATTAGAATAATTAATAATCAATAAAATGAATAAGTAAATATGCAAGTAAAAATATTGTGCAGATAGCATGTAAGTGAAAATTGGTATGTTAATGAAAATGGCGTGATTTTCTTGAAACCCAGGTTGCTCTTTTACATAACAGTGCTCCCTTTAAAAAGGACATGACTCATTGTTTATATTCCTTAAAAAAAAAAAAAAAAAAGAGCGGCGATGCTAGGAAATATAAAAGGATTTGGCCCCTCCTCCCGCCCCACAAAATAAGAATACATCATCATATCAATATTGGTTGCATGTGAGTGAAGATTATGCCGAATCCGCACCATTGCCACATTTGAAGCTAAAAAGCCAAGATTTATGAATGCCCGCATTTTTGGTTGATTTTAACGGTTACAGTTGTGCTACAGAAGCACTAAACTGAAATACCGAGAACATCAATAAGAAATCCAATGTCAACATTGATTTGGGTACTGTTGCACTAATTGGTACAAAGCGCTATAGACTGTCCAAAGAATGCAGTCATGGAGACCCGTAAAGCGGGTAATTGCTATCTAAATTGATCGCACAGCGTGGTTTCTTATTTAATTTACAATATTGAAACTGTTGTTTTTTGGGGTTTAGGGGGGGAGGTACCTAGGTTAGGTTAGGTATTTAATATTTGATATGCTTTACCCCCGCCCCACCCCCGAATGTGCAAATATATAGCCCAAATTTGTTTCTAAACTATTATATAATCATCCTATTTTTTTTTATTAGCATTAGCCAAAATTGACTTCTTTCGTGTGTACCATTAAGTGCAACAGTACCTTGATTTGTTCTGAAGTATTGTCTACTAATATTACGGCTTGCATCTTTTTTCAGTTTCACTGCACGGATAGGAAACCAACTATAGTTTAAACAGTGCCGCAATTAAAAACTTTTGTAACCAAAATAAAACTATTTTACGATTATCATAATAATTACGATAGTGAATTGAATGCACACAACTCAGTGAAGTAAATACAAGATGCACCATTGGTTATTTAGCCCTGCAAAATTTATTTTTTTTTCTGTCAAGTATGACTTAAATGCGAACTGGACATTAAGAAGCGCTTTTATGTAATTTAAGATCAAATTCTACACATTCTTTTATCTCAGAACCTCCCCCTAGCCACTAAAGCCCCCACCTGGGAGCGTATCAGGCCATAAAAGAAATCAAAAATGAATGTTGAATTTACCATATTTTAAAGGCTTAAACCCCTTGACTAAGCCCTTGCGCAGGGAAACTCTAAATTTTAATATTTTTATCTTGAATAGTTTTCGGTACTTATTCATTACAACTAAACCAGCGCTATAGACAGTACAAGTAAACCAGACCAACGGGTATTTGCTAAATTGATAGCGGGTATTTGATAAACTGATAACGGGTATTTGATAAATTGATAACGGGTATTTGATAAATTGATGGCAAAGCGTGGTTTCTCATTGAGTTTACAATATTTAAACGATTATTTTTCGGGGTTTAGGGGAGGAAACGGTACCTAGGTTAGGTTACGTATTTAATAAATACTATGATTACCCCCCTCCGTCCCTAATGTGCAAATATATAGCCCAAGTTTGTTTCTAAACTATTATATATTCATTCTATTTTATTTTATTTCATTAGCATTAACCAAATTTAACTTCTTTCGTGGATAGTGCTGGTTTAGTTATGATGCATAAGAACCTATTTTTCTATAGGCCTATTTATCACATATTTCACCAGTCTTTTTTTTACCTTTTTTAGGTCCTAAGAGTATCCTCTTGATGCCCATCTATGCCTCCATTACTACAATTTATCACACCTAATAAGCCGCTTTTGTCTCTACTTGAACTGTTAAATGCCACTTCGGACGCGCCTTTACTTGAAAATCGATCAATTATAAAAACAAGAAATCCCAGACGAGATCAGATATAAGTTACTAACCCTTTCCTGATAATAGTGATGGAATCAAACCCCGATGAAGGGGAAAGCATCAATCAATAAAAGTGGGTTCCTATCGTGCAAAGAATTATATATCAGGTCAGTATATGCTATAGCCTAAGGATTTTTTCAAGGACCGTTTCTCATTGGTTAAAACTCTATAACACTGGTAGAACGGTACAATTTTTGATACCAAGTCATGGTGAATGAAGGCTTAAAGCATATAAATCATCTTTTGACGCTTCCTCGCTCGCCCAAAAACATAATACACTATATACCTTACATTTTTAGTTATACATTGTGCCGTCTCGGTGACAAATCTCATATTTTCATAAGCCAAATGGAGAGCAAAAATAAAATATTCAAACTACCCCCAGCTTAAATTTAACCCCTTAAAAATCTTAACAAAACTAAGATAGGCCAACATAATTCAAGCATCCATAGAAACAGATCAATTTTTTTTAGTATACCTTTACTTTTATGGTACTACCCGGCTCATTTTTGGTTTTTCACTTGGGTTATTTTCACTTGACTTGGAAAAATTGGTTCCAACTCTGCCCCCCCCCCAGGATTTTGATGAAATTACGCCCTTCTTAATAATGTATCTTGATTTTGGTCTAGGCTCAGAGCGCATAAGAATGTATTAGTAACTCTTTGAGCTAGAGGTTCTGAGATATAGCTTTTTCTAAATCTTCCCTATATCCCGTAGATGGGCTCATACGATTACGACTATAAGATGGACATATACAGGAATTTATTTCAGGGAAGGATAGGCCTACTTTCAAAAACCCAAAACAGGAAAATCATACGAAAACGTGAAAGATTATGAGTCAAGCAAGTATCAATATTTCAGGGTGGTACAGGTTAAAAGTACCCTTCCTTCTCTGTACGTGCCTGCAAGGGATATAGCCCTATTGAGGGACTCTTAAAAGCACAATACTTTACTCTCGAGAAAGGCTTAGATACAACCTTTGGTTTTCGCCCCGATAAATTTTTATCAGTTCTGTTCTATCGACTAGTGACGTTTGAGCCTTTAGCGATGGCCAAATATGTGATTATCAGCCCATAATCATTGATTGGGGACGGCAGAGAGCCGTTAGACACATATTCTTTATTTATGGGTTCCGTTTAAAACACGGCACGTACAATCCTTTTCCGTCTTGCACAGTCGCCCCAAACTGAAACCGTTCGGAGGTTTCTTTTCATGTTTTTTTTTCGGTTGCATAAAATATTTACTTGGCATGTATGCAGTAGGAAGACATCAAGCCTCAGCAAAAATCTAAAAATTTGGTACTTCCATACTATATGGTACACACTCGAGAATTTGGATCGCCAAGATGAGACAATAACCGGTTTTCACGGTCTTTATACCAGACAATTAGCTTCGTTTCGATGGAAAATTACATTGTAGCTATATTTTAATTAAATATTTAGTTGGCATTTTGGCTAGGTTAGGTTTCATTAGTATTATTCACCAAGCTTCACCTTTCGAGTGTGTACAATATAATATGGAAGTACCCAAAATTTTTGCAGATCTTCCCACTGTTTTTTTTATAATTAAGCAGTTCTGAAAAATTGTCCCCCCCCCCCTTAAAGGAATAAATTGCTATGCACCTGATAATTGCTAAAGATAAAAAAAAATGTTTGATCAAAACGAAATCACAAACAAAGTGATAAAAGATTAGGGACGGGTTTTTATTCGAACGATATAAATCGTCCTTGCATAGACATTAATGCGCATTTATTTTGACTATCCTTATCACCATCGCCAGTTCTAAAATTCCATGTTTGTTAGAAATAGTAAAATGCCAAAAAATTGAGGGTTCCATTAATAGTCTTAAGCAGACCAGACAAATTGTTTCTGGAAAAAGAAGTTACATATCCGCGATAAAATAAAACTCAATATATATTGTTAGAAAACTAGGTACTTATCCCTTATACCCAGCATACTCAAGAGTTACGCTGCGCAAAGCTCGAGAACAAACCAGTTTCATCTGTCTGTATTAAGAGACAATTAGCTTACGCTCAGAGGAAAACGAGTGACAGGTGATAGAATACATTGGACTTATATAATTTGGGCTATATATTTGTACACTAGGGGGGTGGGGCGGGGGTAAAGTATTTGGACAGCGTGAAGTTAGAAAACAATTCTTACTTCATAATAGGCAGAATAATTGTAGCTAACACATTTTGCATGCAGACCCGCTATACTTCACCCCCTCCCCTCTAATTGTGCAAATATATAGCCCAAATTTGTTTCTAAAGTATTAAATTTGCATCATGTTTTGGTATTTTTCATTAGGATTAACCGAACTTCACTTGTTGAGTGTGGTGGGTATATGAGATAAGTACCAAAAATTATCTAATTGCCCGTTTAAAAAGTAAACTGGGATATATTATGCTTTCCAACATATTTCTGAATTTTGACACACTTCTTAAAGACAGCCTAATACGGTTCATTTCCAATTCCTTGATTTCCCAGGTGTATATAAAGGGGGGGGGGGCAACTGGTGTATACATAAAGGAACCTTTGGCTAGCCTTTGAAGGACAATCTCCTCGTTATTCTGCCATTTGTAACTAGATCCACAAGCACCCCTCCAAACAATTATTCTAAAAAAGTTAATGAGCCCTCTCCCTCCTCTCTCTAAATATGAAAGTGAGTATCTGTTCTTGCCTTTAAAGGATTATAGTATATACCCCTTAGCTTCAACCTGTCTTAGGTTTTACCTGGGCTTGTACAGGCAATTTCATGATATCAGAGTAGTAAATCAGACATAATAAAATAACTTATAAGCGGATATTCATAGCAACCGGGCATAACAAATAATTAAGAATCCCCTCGTGTCCTTCACGCGAGTTTTGGCTGTGCTGTGCAGTACAGTACGACGGTAATCTATGCAAAACGAATGGAAGAGACCAAATAGGATAAACTAGGACAACTGTAAAATCAGACATTAAATCAGCTATAGCGCAAAACAAAGAACACCTTTCGTCTAGTATTTATCAAAATAGTCGTAAGAATGGGAAAAAAGACGCCAATCTGCAATAACTGTTCAAGGACGTACAAAGGGGAAGCCTTGGATCCCGCCCCCCCAAATCCTGAATTTCCCAAATTTCTGGGCATTTTTTATTAAAACTATCAACTAAATTTTTCTTTTAAATTATTCAGCCCCCACCCCCCCTCCTCTCGAAAAAGTTCTTGCGTAGTTGCCTGCAACTGTTCAATGCTGTTATCAACTTGCATAGAATTTACGCAAGCTTTTCCTACGCTTTCCCGAGATTTTTCAAACATACAACTTCTCATAATAAAGCAGCAACAATGAAAATCGAGTGGTACTTTTGTAGAAAGCGGTAAGCGCGTGACAACCGTATTGAAGATCAGATAGGATAACACCCGGTACTTCAACGAGACGCTGTATAAAGATAGGCGTTACAAAGGGTTTCTCACTCCGGGAACTATATTTAAGCTTTAGTTTTTTGGGGTTTAGGGGGAATAAAAGGTACCGGATAAGTTGAGTTGATTAGGTTACGTATTTAATATATGGTATTCTTTACCCCCCCCCCCTAATATGCATAGCCCAAACTTGTTTCTGTACTATTATATTTTTCATCCTATTTTGTTTTATTTCATTAGTGTTAACAAAACTTCCCCCTAGTTTGAAATATGCATGTTTTAACTTTTGATTCTAAATATGTCATAAAATCAGTTTGGAGTTATTTGTCAAGGCCAATTGACAGAAGAGAATGTTTACGATTTAATTCATAAGGGGACAGGAATTACACACAGTGAAATAGGGGAAGAGACCCGAGTAAAAATTTTGAGCCCTCTAGCAGAGTTGGGCGAAATCCTGCGCCCCGGTCCGAATCCCAAATATTAAAGCCAAAATACGAGTTTTCCAACAAACGGTTTGTTGTCAAAATTTTTACTGAGGTCATCTAAGCACAACAAAACCCCCTAGTAAAAGCCGGTACTCCTGTATTAAACGTACTCTTTTATATACTGCAATGGAAACCAGTCACGAATAAACCGTTTTTGACGGGTTAATTCAAGACACCGCTATAGAGTAATGCTATGCAAAGCGTGGTTTTCATTGCGTTTATGATATTTAAACTGTTGTTTTTGTGGGTTTATGGGGGGGGGGTGCCTAGGTTAGGTTATGTAATAATATATGCTATGCTTTACCCCCCCCCCCCCCTAATGTGCAAATATATAGCCCAAATTAGTTTTGAAACTATAATATATTAATCCTATTTTATTTTATTTCATTTGCATTAACCAAACTAGCAGTATATAAAAGAGTACGTTTAACCGCAACCCTGTGAGATACCAAGATATTTACGGGGTTTCCCATAATTCCTTATGTTTTCCGTACAATTCGTCTATTTTTGTTTCTTTCTTTAAAATTCTGTCCCTTTCCTCTTCCGAAATCAGTTTATGCAAATATATCTATGGGAGGGGGGGGGGGTATCTCAAGGTTCAGATTTCAGTGCAATAAAAAAGAATTATTTTACTGTCCGTATGCAACATTAATGCGTAAACGGTGTAGCAAGGGAGTTCCTTGTGTACGGTTATCTCTGACCCACATTTTCCAGAATGATATTTTATCCGTTTTACTCAGAACTTACACGTGTCTAGTCGGCAACTAAGCACAGTTCCCTCCATCTCCTATAACATATTCTGGCTACAGTACTAACAAATATGAACAACATATCGACTATTGGTATTATATGGTGGCTGCTTCGATTAATGTTATCTGTATTTGTTTGAGTCATAATAAGAGCTTATCCTGAATTTTACTAACCAGCCGTTTTACTACTTTTTATTGAATGATAGTTTTACCCACAGTTTATAGAATTATCCAGTAAGTTTATCGCAGATCATTTCTGGTCTTCATTCTCGGTACGAACAAAAAGCTCCTCCCACTTCTTTCTGCATTAGCGGGTTAGTCTGTTTCCGTCAATCAATGAGAAATTGTTACAAACTGCATTATTCGTAATAGCGGGTTTCCACTTGTTTTATGTCCTAGAGAAATCTGACTTATCTACCCATGAAAAGATCTAAAGCCGTTTATGTTTATATCTGCAAAAACGTTCTCTGGAGCACTCGCTCCTTGGTCCGGGTTGTTATAATGGGTGAGATCGGGTATGATCATACTGCTAATTCTATGAACTGTGGTTTTACCATAGGTAAGCGAAATGTATGTTAGCCCTTCAAGTACCAAGAACGGCTACAATGAAATCTGATTGTTTTTAACTGGTAAGTGGAAACTTACACGACCATATAAAAAAAGGACAAAGATCCTCCAGAGCTATTGCTGGTGCATAGGTCGTCAAATCAATGTTTCAGTTGCTTTTTTTTTACAAGGACAAGTAGCAAGCCTGTCGCCCAACCTTTCGGTAGCGGGGATTGATCCCTGTACGACGTATTTCCAAGCAGAGAATCAATTCACTATGCTACCAAAATACACAACCATATATACCTTTAAAAAATCAGGAATTTCCTAGGGGCAACATATGTTTTGTTTTGATATCGCTGATACTCTCAGAAATATCGACCGTACCTTAGAAATAAGACATCAAGCATCGACTGGCTTGAAAACCTATGACGTTATTCAACAACATAGAAGATAGTTCGCCCACTTCCTGATGCCGAGCTTTTGTTACGTTCAGCCAAATTACACACTGGTACATCTCTATGTAATTTAATCTATGGCTTTACCATAAGTAAAGAATCAATAAATTCTTACCTTCCAACCTGCAGAACTATTAGTATCCCCTTTGTCCTTGAAATACAACACATTCGCCACCATCCAATCATAAATTTGCGACAAGGTCAGTCTGTTTTCAGGACTGCTTTGAATAGCTTGTGTTATTAAATCCGCATACGATAAATTACCCCAGGCATTACGCCGCGATGAATTCTTTTTTGGAGCTGACGGCACCAAATGTGGTTCTACTTGACCCATACCGGCAAGGTTATGTAGGGGTTCGAGCTCTCCAATTGGTTCCAAAGGACGAGCATTATCAAGGTCATTTTGCTCTTCCTTAATATCAAGGAATTCTTCTGGACCTCTTAGAGGCCAGGTATTCGATCTAGCTCGTTGCTGAGGTTCAAAGTGACCATTCTCAATATCTTGCAATGTCAACGTTGTTGGAATGTTGTGCTCCATTTTGTACTAGAATTCACAAAACAATTAGCTTCTAAGTAGTACATAAGTCAAAGCAAAACTATTTAGTAATTTGAACATATAATTATAAGTGCTCATGGAGTGTAAATTTCGGGACTTCTGGAGCTAATGTCTTTGATTTCAGCCGCTATTGGCGCATACAAAGAAACAAGTGAACAAACACCGCAGTTCATTTAAAATAATTTTCTTCTTTTTTTAAAGAAAACAGATTTTACCCACCCGGACAAATTCTGAATAATTCTCACCAAATTAGCTCTTAGGGAGCTTGAAAATCCCTACATTTTGTTTAATCTGCACATTATAATTACTTATTTATGGTACAAATTATCTGCAAAAATACTCGTCTTTTTTTTTTTTAATTTGGTTTGATTTTGGCGAACAGTTTCTATTCAAGAGTTTTGTACATACTGGAAGTTTTTGTACACGTACCTCAGGGGTGTGGGAAAGGATTCCTGGTAGTGAATTTATAAAGGGTTCTCCTACAATTACCAAGTATGGTGCATGACCAAACTAGCGTTTCACTAAGATCCCGTGATTCATTCAGAAGGGGTGCAATGTGGTGTACTAATAAAGGACTAAGCCCCTGATAAAGGGTTTAATTACTCATTGCGAGAAGCAAAGGCTCATAATTTTGATAAAATTCTAGATGAGGGTTCTTTTGTCTATCTTGTAAAGTAGTTGAGTTACGGGAATGAAACTTCCAAGAATAGTTCTAGAGCCTCATAAGTCCCCCGGAAGGTATTCTCAATTACCTAGCTCCATTCCTTCCTCCTCTAAAGGACATTGACCTTCGATGACCTTTTACGATCTGTGTTATAAAAATGAAACCTTGAGATAGATGCACTGGACAAGTGAGGCAAAGGGAAAGTGTTTTCAGCCTCAAGCTTTTGTTCCATCTCAATTCTAATGTTTTAAAGATTTGTAGATCTATTTCTTAAACCTAAAATGCGGCTGAAATAATGGGAATTGCAGTTCCAAAAGGCAGAGCCAATGAAAAAGAGACTGAAAACCCAAAGTTGGGGTAAAAATATTTTTTGTCAAATCTTAGATCGGTATAGACTTGTCATCTCTGCAATCTTCTAAGCTCTAGAAATAAGAAAAGGATAGAGATATCAGCAGCTTGCTAACACCTTCCCAGGGTATATTTTAGACTCTGGATTCGTTCTTGGAAGTTTGATTCACTGAGCTCTCGACAACTTTCTAAGATAACAAGAAGCCCCTTAACTAGAGCTTCACCATGCTTTTTTTAAGTCGCGACATAAGAAAAAAAAATTAATTTTGCCTTAATGGCAAATTTAATTAACGAAAATTAAAATTTAGAAAAAAAAGGGGTTGCGATCAATAATATCATAAGTAGACAGTTGGGATATGTAGGTTAATAAAAAAAAACCTTAGTTTTTCTTAGTTGCCTAAGGGCAAAACTATAAAGAAATACCAAATTCTTAAATTTATATAACAATCCCTCAAGCAACAGCAGTAAGTACAACCATCTTTTACAGTTCCATCACTGATAAGAGTTGTGTCCGCAGATTCAGACAACGTTTGTAATTTCTCTTATCGACAATGAAATTGATACAACTCAAAAATAATCGAGATTACATAGTGAATTATTTCAAAGCGTTTTGTCTATGCGTTTGCGAAAGGCTTCAAAATAAAATAACAGATATAAGCTGCCCTTTTACACAAGAAATGAACATGTAACAAGGTGAAAAGAAATTAAACTTTTTTTGGCTTCCCTTAGAAAAAGTTTATATGAATCTTAGAACTAGAAATCCAAATTTACTGTCTAGTGTAGAACAAAGGTAATTTCACTTTTAGGCAAGATTTGGCATCTCTTCAAAACTAATTGACAGATAAAAAGTTATTCTAGTCTAAAGCTGAGTCTTGTAGCTGTTTCACATTGGCAATCCGTAACGTAAGCCAATTAACGTAAAAAAATAAAATGGTCCATAATAGGTTCACTAAAAATAATCCACCGAGGACCTTCCCATTCCCTATTTATGTATGTTCACATTATGCGCTTTTCAAGCTTGGCAAATCTTTGTCAAAGTGCCAGAAATGGTGCAGTTGAGCGCAAGAGTAGATCTTTATACAACGAGTAGTCATGCTGAAGCGCCATAATCGTTTAGAGCCAAATAGAACCCACTAGATATAAACTAGCATTGAAGATCAGCTTGTTTTTAACTTCTTTGGTATTAGTTTAGGACAGCCAGACCCTCAGAGAGCTTGATTACCAATCTTTAGATAAATAAAAACGTTCAGAAATTCACGGACAAGAAAATGTTCCATCTCAACTAACAAGAACTAGCAAATCAGACAAATCTTGTTATGAGTGGGTCTGGCGTTAGCTAAATCTTTACGTTAGTCAAATCTCATCGTGAATCTATCTTTAAAGAGTTATTTGTCTCCTGTCTGATGAAAAACCGAGCAATTGTCCCAGATCTAGACCTTGCCATTTCACGTACAAGAATATTATTTAGGCATACAAAACTTGCATTAACCTATATTTAGTTATCAAAGTTTAGGATATTCAATCTATTAGACAATATATAACCACAAAAACGAACTTTGCCCTCCATAGCCTTTAGCCCACCTGAGGGGCAGTAGCAAATACTCCTTCATCCCACCTGTGTAAGAGCTGTTGCTTTAGGTCTTTCCCAAAAAAATTTCTAGAGATTACAGGTCCTTTCTAATTGTCCCATTTAACAAAACTGTCACAGGAATATCCTTAGGATATGTTCTAGCCATCTAAGCCACTCTTTCGAGATACATATATTTTAGTGTGCACAGACCCCTTTTTGACAAAGAATAGAATTTAGCCAAAAACAAATACAAATTTTTGCCTAACTGCACCCATTCCTTGCGAAACACGAAATTGACTCGGACAATTTTTTGCCTTAAGAGAGGATTTTTGTCCACTGCAATTTCTATAAGTTTATTTTTATTTTATAAAAAAAAGCAAAATCCGTTCGTCAAATAGTCTTTTCACTTTTCTTACTGTTACTGTGTTAGAATTGGAAACTTTGTTTAAAACAGACGAAGTTTTGTATGTCTTCATATATAATTCATTAGAAAACAAGAGAATTATTTTGCCATGTATCATATGGCTTTACGACAATGTAGTCTGTATCGCCAGTACAGACTCAGGTTTTTGTACAAACTACAATTTTTTTTACTGTAATTTCTAATTATTATTAAATTACTTACACTAAAAATATTAAAGTATTTAAATTGTAGCTATTATTAAATACTGCTAAAACCAAGAACTAGTTTTTATAAAAAAAAATGGTATTTGCGTGAAAAATAACTAGTGTTTTATTTCGATTCCTTTTTTATTTTGAGACTTAAATGCACACTTCAAAGATCTGTTTTCTGCAATCAAAGTGATCAAAGGTTTTAGTTCGCAAGGAGGTCAGACTTTAGTCGCAAGAAAAACACAACGAAAAATAAGTGATTGTATAAATATACAAGGAATTGTGTTAAAGAGCGAAATTTTGACTAGGGATGCCTAAAAATTTTATATTTGAAACATTTTGATTTTGACCAAAGGTCGATTTTAAAATTATCTTATCTATTTAAAACCATATTTTATAATAAAATATCTATAGCCGAACTGGCCGGACATAACAAAGAACACAAAGGAATGAATATAAAGACGAAAAACGGATCTATGGCCAGTAAATGAAAACGAAGAAAAACAACAACAAAAAATAAATATTTCGCCCGTATCTAACAAGGCGTCTTCAGCGTAGAAAAAAAACTAAAACAAAAAATATATATAAAAGTAAAATAGACTATAAAGCATTCAGGCTTTTATCCGCTTCGAAACGTTCATTTTGAAGGTGAAAAGACTTCCAGTAGACTCATTCCACTCACATTTATTTTATCGATAAAATAAATATGATTTAGGGATTTAGGTTAAAGGATAAAGAATTTAAACTGTGGGATTTGTGTGTGTGTAGGGATTTAGATTAACTGATAAATAATTTAGGTTGCGGGGGGGGGGGGCTTGAAAATTCAAAAGAAAAACAAAGAAAGACATGCGAATTCTACAAATGTACAGGAGGTTAAGTCGGAAATGGCAAAACGTTGAATTGGGAGAACCCCTTGGAATCTAGTTCCAATCTACGGGTTTTCGACAGGTTTCTTAGAAATGTAAAAAAAGGGATATTTTTCAGCCATGTGTAAACATGGATGAAAAAAAAAACTTAAACCATGCGTAAAAAAACAACTTAAGAGCGACCAAGCAGAGCTTGCTTGGCTATGCGTTGATATAGTAACCTTTTCCACTTTATTCCCTCTATTTTCAACATTTTCAACTATTTTTTTTCTCTCCATTTATTCATGTACGCATTGTCACTGAAAGCTCTACAGTTAGTCAAATCAAGGGAAAGACTTGTAAGAACCGGTGCAAATCACGAAAACAAACCGATTTCTAACTCTTAATTTCATAACCTATTTTTAACCGAATTTAACAATAGATATAGTCTTTTCTTCGATTTACACATTTTCTCTTTTGAAGCCAAGAATTTTGTATTGAGTCGTTTGAGTCCAGTGTCCAGCATAGCACAACCTAGAAACATCCAAAGAAGAAGTGGAGCTAGGCTCTCCCCCGGAATACCCCTAATTTTACGTTTTCTTCTATATTTTTCATATAAATTGTCAGTTTTTTCGCGAGGGGGGAAGAGGTTGACGAACTTAGCTCCCCCAAAAACAGTTTCTTGTGCTAAGTCTCCTAGCCTAGTCGCAGTTATATTCAAATTTACAAAATTGCTTACTGCAGTATAATTCTGACACGAAAAAATCCCTTGCCCCATCTAGCGTTCGTGCTCATGACTGCTAATTTACCATGGATAAATACCACTGAAGAATTGCGTGATGTTAAATACATTAAATAATAATTAGCGAAAATTCAAATTTGCTAGATAAGTTCAAGTCAATTACCACCGTATCTAATATGACAGATCGGCAAACAATTTACTATTTATGAAGTCCGCAGGATCGCTAGACGGCAGCACATGTTTTTTGTTGCGAATAGGACTGGTCAAGGCTTATAGACTTGTTAGTCAGAATAATCTATGAGTTTATTAATACTTACCAATTTTTGGTCGAAAGACAGAAGAAAAAAAATCGTGAGGAGTTGCAAGGAAAAAAATAAGTCAAGGCACAGGTTTGACCCTTGGGGAGGGGGAAGGGTATTTTAAACCCACAAACATGTTTTTACAGTCCTACGGATTTGACCGTTTCCTGTGTACAAGTATGACCAAGACGATTGTTGAAATACATGCAAGTACTAATGCTCCTCTTCCATGTCAATAAATAGATTTAACACTAATTATGTTTGTAACGTATGAAGGGAAGATAGTTAGAACGAATGAAGTCCATTTTTTTATTAAAAAAACTGAATTTGCAACATGCCAAATTTTGTGTACAAAATCCCTACTCCAGACACGAACACAAGACTTGACTTTTAGTGGCCCAAATTACGGGGTAAAAAATAAACAGGCGATTTGTATGAAAGTCACAGAAAATTTAGGGGGATCCGAAAAATCTTAGCCGAGGGACTCCCTCCTCCTCTGCTCATGCATGAGCTACTGTGTACTTGAGCTCAAAATTAAAACTGTTACTGTGTTAGTTGGCTCTAGAAATTTATAACCAACGATAAGGCCCGAAACACACTTGGCGTTTTTTATCGAGCGTTTCTTAGAGGTGTATAGGATCGTTTCTTAGAGGTGTATAGGATATTATTGCGTCGGACCCAGTGGGCGGCAGAAAAAGAAACTCTGTAAAGCAAAAGTAACTGCAGCAATGCAGCCGTCCATAGTCTCTACAATAAATGAACGGCAAAATAAACAATTATTTTAACGGCTACACTGAGATGGTGGTCTATGGCGCTAAATGGAAGCCGGACATATTCGGCGGTTTTTTTTTTTTTTTTTTTTTTTTTTTTTTTTTTTACTGCTGACTACTGCTGACAGAGAGTGGGTCTGAAGAAGGTATATCATAGAAAATAAAATAATTGGAAGTCATAAATAAATTTCTTTTCACGAGAATAGAGAGGGCAATTGTAAAAAAAAGCAATTAAAAAACTGGATAATTTGATTAGGAACTTCCCAGAAATTCCAAGAAGTTTCAAGTGTAAGGGGTTTGGACCAAAATTAGCCTCTGCCTTCGACTCTGCCACTGCCAATCAAAGCCTAAATATCATAAATAAAAAAAATTAGTTTTAGTTCAATTTATGCGCCCTAAACTATATAGGCCTACTATTCTATTAAAATTTGAATTTATTTACATTAAGAAAATGTCTACCTATTGGTTTTCAGAACAGCTTCTAGTTTAGCTGCCCCCCTCCCCAATGCATGTACGTGTAGTTAATTCATACGAACATAGAGGGGGCGTACGCCACCTCCCCATATTCGTAAGTGTAGGGGAGGGGACATTTATCGTTTTTCAATTATTTTCAATGAAAATACAAAAAGGCTTATAATCTATTTATGATTTATCAATGACCTATAAAATAGATCTATTAAATTAATACGATCTATTTATGATCTTTTATCATTGACTTATGTTGTGACGGTGGAATGTTTACCGCCCAGTGTCCGCGCTGGAGTAGCAACGGCAAAAAAAACTTACGGTAAAAAAAAAACGCTAATAGGCTACTGTTATTTTAGAGACATGACTCTACCAACTATTGCCTCCCAAAGTAGTGACTCGCACAAAGAGCAGATGCAAAATACAAACAGATACCACAGAGTGGAAAAAACGCGCTAATTACGTAAGGTACAACCAATTAAGTACTTCAAAGATATAGGTTATTGTCAGTGGCGTCAATTCACAAAAATAGGGGGGAGGGGCAAAATCTATTTTTGAAAACCTAGGGGTAGCATTTTTTCCATGAAAATGCACAACAAAGGCATTTTTCTATGAAAATACCCCCCCCAAAAAAAGGCATTTTTAAAAATCTAGGGGGGGGGGGGGCAAATACTTCCTCCTTTTGGCACGTTATTGAATAAATTAATAAATAATTAAAAAAAATTTGTAATAAAATAAGTATTAAAATAAACTTAAGGATCAAATTAAGTATTAAATAATTTGTATTTATTGGTGAGGTATCTTGGAGTACCCAAGAGAAGACATTCTCTTTGGGTAATTTACGCCAAAATGAAAACTTTACAGTGTTTACACCGTAATTAGCGGAGTGGAATCAGAAGCACCACCGTAACTAAATTTCGTCACCCTGTGTGAAATTAAATTAGCCATCCCATACTGACGCACAACCCGAAGTAGTAATTCAAAAGGTGGTATGTTACAAGACGAAAATTTTACAGCACAGTGAAGAAACTAAATAATACACTCTGGGTTGTTTTTTTTTACTCTGATTAACAAGCAGTTGTTTGTATAAATAACTTTTTCAGACAAAAAAAAATGGAAAAAAAATCTGATGTAAAAACATACCTTTTATAACTATAAGTGTATATAAATATATTTCAGAAAAAGCTAAACTTCTACATATCTCAATACCAAAAAAAGACACAGAAAAACTGATTGAACGAATCGATAGAACGTGCTGAATTTAATACACTAAAAGTCTTAGTTAGACATGTCGCAAAACGACGTTTGAATTCCGACAGCTTAAATGGGATATTTCCTTCTCTAAAGGTGAAAAATTTCTTCTGTAGCCTACAAATACGCATGCACGATTCACAGTTATTCGTCGATTGCGCGATAGAAGATCACACGTCCAAAATCAAAACACCCCTGCAAAAATAATTTATAATCCTGTTTAAACGATTAGTAAACAATTTTCAAATGAGATTTATCCGTTAAATTCTTCCTTGTTCAAAAGACAGTACTTACTAGCAATCTACTATCCGCACACTACAATTTCAAAAAGATTGATTCCAAAAAGCTTGTTTTTCTTTTGAAGATTTCACCTTGGACGACTGTAGTATGGTAAAGGTGGTGAGCCAGTCAGAAGCCTCAAGTGATTTTAACCTCAAGTTTTTTTTTTGTTTTTTTTTTTAAATATTGCAATGCCTTCAAAGAGAAAACAAAAGAAGTGGCGGTGTAATATCTCTTGTTTTACAAAAAAATCCTACTCCGGACCACCATTTGCAGCCCACGTCGCTAGGCCACTAATCTAAGATATTGACATAGCCTAAAACTAGAAACAAGTTCAGGGACAGGTCTGAGAGTAGCAGTTCGAATACACCTATGATAGCCAGTGGGCAACTCCTTACCATTATTTAACTTTAGGATACTTTAAATAAGTTAGAACAACACAATAAATGATGGCTATATCGACAGAAGGGGCTTGTTTTTATTGCAGAAAAAATCCTCAGGCATGGCTGTTGCTGAGGCTTATGATTCTAAGTGGGTAAAACTCCGGACGGTTACTTTTCGCAGTCTTGGAGCGTTGTTGAGCTAGGTGATCGTAACTTTCAAGGACGAATCTACAGCCCAGAGTAGTAGCCCCAAAAGGGTTCTGGTTAAGATAGCGGTAAACACGCGATAAGTGAAATTTCGTTAATCTAATGAAATAAAACAAAATAGGATGAAAATATAATAGATTAGAAACAAATTTTGGCTATATATTTCCATATTAGGGTGGGGGTAAAGCATAGCATGTGATAAATACGTAACCTAACCTAGATAAATGATTGCAAAGCGTTGTTTCTCAATGAGTTACAATATTTAAACGATTGTTTTTTGGGGTTTAGGGGGGGAAGGTACCTAGGTTAGGTTACGTATTTAATATATGCTATGCTTTATCCCCCACCTTCCCTAATGCTCAAATATATAGCCCAAATTTGTTTCTAAACTATTATATATTCATCCTATTTTATTTCATTAGCATTAACCAAACTTGACTTCTCCGCGGTGCCCGCATAATGCAGTAGTACCTTAATTTGTACCATCTGAATCAGCAGGTTAAGAATTTCCCAAGATTTCCAAAGGTAGGCTACCGTATTGGGTCAATATAAACGAAATCATATTATTGAGTTAGGAATAAAGTGAATACACCATTCGATGCCTTTTTTTATGCTGATTACGAATAAAAAAAATGGCATCGAATGGTGTATTCACTTTAGTCCTAACTCAATAATATGATTTCGTAGATATTGACCCCGTATTGTACCAGGAACACTTAAATTGTATCAAAAATTGCACCGCTTTGGCAACGCTAAAGATTAATACCATTAGATTATCAATTCAACACAGCTCCCAATTACACAGGTCACTGCCGTGACAATTTTGTCCCAGGCCGCCTACCCCTTATGGAGCCAAATACAGGCTAACTCTAGGCTATATTCAAAACTTTGCTGTTTCTGTTATTTTTTTTTAATTATTTCTCATCAACAAATTCGTTCATTGTGCGAAATAATGTCAACTTGAAAAAAAAAAATTAGACCGCAAAGCTGTACATATCCTTAAATTGGACTGTCCCTATTAGAGGGAGGGCAAGCTGAGAAGATAATGTCATGGTAGCAACTAACATATTTCGAAACGGCGTTGAATGAGAAGCCATATGTTACTGCTCTTTCGTGATTATAATATCAAAATATTACTTTTGTGATTATACAACACCAAAATATGACTATTGCTTATACTCATGAGTAAAAAAAATCGGTATTGTTTTTAGCAACTTACGATCGTATAGTCTTCCTCAATTTCCGTATCTTGGAAATGACCTAAAGCTCTTTCATTGCCCAACATTAAAACAATCTTTTCTCTTTAAAACGTGATCAACGACTGAAAACCAAGTCGGCCTCGGCGAAGAGAGAGGAGGCCAAGGAGGCGTACTCCCAGCGCGAGAGGCGGAGCTAAATCTACAAGTTGGCTGGCGCCAGGGTTCAAAAAAGTTCAACAAGTTTCCGAGGATTCAGTTGTAAAAAAAAAACGGAAATAAAAGGGCTTTGAAAAATACAAAGTACTGTGAATGGGGAGCTATGTGACAAAATGTTAATGCGCTATACAGAAATGAAGGTTTCGGCAGTAAAAAAAACTTGATTCTTTGTAGATATAAAAATAGAAAAGTATAAGAAAAAAATTTCGTAAATAAAATATGTAATCGAAAGTATATCATAAAAGGCCACAGGGCCGCTTGATTTTTTTTTTTTTGGGGGGGGGAGGGGGCACCCGATTTGACCCCCCCCCCTCCCCTTCCATCGATATATTTTCCGACTTGTAAAACGGCAAAAACGATACGCTTAAATAAACTTTTATTGCATTTCTGTATTTTCAGAAAACAAATTAAGAAAAACTGTTCAATATTTAAGAAAAAAGCAAGTAAGAAAAGAGATAATATTTTTTTTTAAATAGCTGTCACAGGCCCAACTGGGCCAAAATCTAATTTCGGAATGAAAACAAATAACAGACAAATATAAAAATAGGTTTAAAAACCATCATACCTATAAAACTGGCAAAAAACGTACCGTCATTTTATCAAAATCGCCAAGAAAACATATCAATAAAAAAAATAACATGTGGATACGCATATGGGCCATGAGATAGAATGGTTCTGAAAAATATTCTCAAAATGTAAAAAGAAATCTTTAAACACGTAAATAAATGAAAATTATAGCACACACTTGATATGTATTAATGAAGATAATCATTGAAAGATAGTGCGTATCAAATGATTCCATTTCTTCTGAATTCAGAATAGGGGGCTTCTTTTCAGAGGCGTAGCTATGGTTTTCAACGCCTGTGGACAACTTTTTTTCTCCCGTCCCCCAAATCATAGTATTCAAGAATAAAAAAGAAAATAAAAGAAAAGCCTCCAGTTTGGTGTCCTTCAGAGGCTGCACCTGAGAACGGCCCTCCCCCTGTCTACTCCCCTACTTGTGACAACACTTATAAGAAAAATATTCAGAAATATCCAATGGAATACCAATTCCTCAAGCAAAGCCTTACGTAAATGATAAAACAACAGGTTTTTTGTTTTTGCCCTGAAATTTTCTCAGAATTAGCCCGTAGATCTTCTTCGTTTCAAGGTTATTTCTGATCGTTTAAAGTTTTATTTCTAATATTGTTCATCTTGGTTCGCTTTGTTTTAATATCACTCTCTACTTTTCGTTGAAAAAATATCGTTCTTTAGTATGGATCTTAACGCCTCTTTACGGCGTTATTTAGTTATCAAAGACATATTAACAGATGAAAGCCATACACTCATGGGCGGTAGATCTTCTTCGGTTCAAGGTTCTTTCTGATCGTTCAGAGTTTTATTTCTAATATTGTTCATCTTGGTTCGCTTTGTTTTTAATATCACTCTCTACTTTTCGTTGAAATATGTCGTTCTTTAGTAAGGATCTTAACGCCTCTTTACGGATCTTATTACTGAGCATGCAGTCCTTTAGCCTAAAATTATGAAATAAGTCATGCATGAGTCATGAGTCAAGCACGACAAGGACAAGAGTAATGTTTTGGGCGAATCCAAGGGCACTGCGTCCTCAAAGAGATTGGGAAGACAAATTTCTGTCGGTCAACATGCCGTTACTTTTTCACCTGGCTGAAGATAGAAGTTCATGTAGGAGTTACGTTAATAGACAGGTGAAAGGAGAGGGCCAAAAACGACCTTTGAGGACGGATGGTATTTCAGTCCAGTAAGCCAAGTCCTTTAATCAGTCGTTATTACGGACAACATTTTAAAAGAGATTCATATTAGCTGCCACATCTACAAATTCTCTTTGATACCAAACATGTATGCAGGATGTAGATTTTTGGCCCTGTCCCTCTCTTCAGAGAATCTTGATATTTTTCCGACTTTGCTTTAAATTTCTAGGATTGTATTTATGATTTGCCAATTGTTAGCGCATATTTACTTTTATTCCCCACCGAAATTTTGCGAGGTATATGCAAGACACATCGTAAGTGCCTGTCTGACAAAGGAACTCTTTTATTATGATTTTGTATACCTTTTGAAGCTTTCTTGACTGTGAAAAGCCGAGCCATGCTTATGGACTTATCACTCCGATGAGTGAAGTAAGATAACAAAGCCAATGCACTAGTTTATTTACTTTTTTTTTATAAATTGTTGGTAGTGAAACTATTGGAAAGATAATGGTCCCTGTCAACATGACGTGGATCCCTCGTCAGCCCTAGGTTCTAATAGAATCAGTTAAAACACAGATATTATCCTTTCATCACTATAGGCCTAAGTGTTAGTAGTGTCGTACCAATAAACAATTTTCTTTTATAAAAATAGATTCTAAGATTAGTCTGGATTGCAGGTACCCTTTTTCGTCGTATATTAAAAAAGGCAACATTAAGCAATAGGGACAACCTTTTTGGTAGATAAGACAAAAAGTTTTGTGGGCTTCTATGCTCTTTGCTACCCTTTATGTAATTCGCAGCACTATTACGACCAAAAGTGGAGAATCTTAAAATGGCTAAAATAACATATTGAGGCAGCTGGTAGAACCACTGGCGTTTGTCACCTCTTCGAATATCCATCGCAATTTCGCGGAAAATAGTCGTTGAATTGGGAAAGAGACATTAGGCATTAACATTCTTTTCCTCTAATTTCACTGTAGATAAACATTTTCTTTTTTCAAGGAATCTTGCCTTTTCAAATTGCAGGCAATAGTGCCGCCAAGATTTCATTTTGTGTTTAGGAACTCCTCCTCTTTGCAGCACGAGAAGGGCTTCAAATAGGATTTTTATCTCTTAAAGCTATACATTGATTGACAATTTTCAAGAAATGGTGGGTTTCATATGTGACTTAAGGTAAAAAAGACTAAGGATTTATTTTTATATAAAGTACAATATATACGATGCATACTATCCATTGAGTCTTTAAACGCCTGTTCAATAGTGTCAGTAGATACACCAGTGGTTCCAAACCACTGGTTACAGAATTTATATTCTGTAATTCAAATTTTACCTGTATTCCTTTGAAGGGAGCTTAATAGGTAATTAACTAGGTATCTTTTCTTAGGTTGTCCTCTATTCATATTTTATACTGATGAAAAGTATTGTCTGAATACAACACCTTTTATACGATGAATAAAGCCAAAACAATACTATCATGTATCTTTGTTGCTCTTTAAATGGATACGAATGTAACGTCATTCACAAGAATTTTTTTTTTTTAATTAAGACTCTAAAGTATAGTTAGCCGAAAGGTGCACGTCCTGTCTCTGACCCACCAAAATATAGCCATGCCCCACCAGTGGAGCCTGTGCCCCACGTTGGGAATCATGGAGGTACACACTCAGAAAAATAAAGTATATATATTTTGTATATATTTAGAATAAAGTATATTTATTCTAATTTTTTTATTCGAATAAAGTAGAGGGAGTAGTTAATAAATGAAAATAATTAATAAACTAGTTATTAATTACTAAAAAAAATAATTATAATTAAACAATAATAATAAGACCAACTTAAGATACTGATGGATGATTTGCAGCCATCTGTTGTTGGCCTATATTAGACCTTTTTTTGATCGTTCTAATGGTTCACTTTTGGAAATGCCTGGTTATTTTTATGAACGACTGAACCGGGCCTCAGATAGGAAAGGGAGGTCTTGCTCTGGAATTTGTATATTCTATTCGTAAAGGTCTTTCTCGGAATGCGGAAGGAGTTATCAAATCACTCTTAGTTGAAACATTTGGCCACTTGATAAAGATTGGTTGTTGGTGAGGTTTATCGTACTCCAAGCAGTTCTATTCTAGATTTATTAAATATTCTTAATGAAACAATAGAATTGGTCCAAAACCAGCCATGTGATAAGGTTGTCATGGGTGATTTTAACTTAAGTCTTTCGGATGATTCTTCTTTGTCAATAGACTTTCCCGCAGTAATCCTTTCTTATGGTATACTGCCAACGACGCTTATACCTACTAGAGTAAATGATACAACAGACCCTCTAACTGACAGTATTTTTGCTTCTTTACCAATTCTTAGTAGTTGTGTCTTGGTAAGCAACGTTTCAGACCATTTTTCTATTCTTTCGAAGTTAGTCCTTCCTGAGCCTGTGTCTAGAGTAGAGGAGGGGGTACCAGCGCGGACAGGACATAATTTATGGATGTTTTATGGTTTTTGACAGTGAGAATTTGAAAAACAGGAAGTATGTCACATTTATGGATGTCAACAGCAATTCATGTCTGTTATATGGATGTCAACAGCAATTCATGTATGTTATATGGTTTTCTCACTGAGAATGAAAAAACAGGACCTTTCTCACTTGGAAAACCATAAACCACGTGGTCCTGTCACGAGTAGCACATGTGAACTTGATTTACATAATCGCTAGGGGAAATTATTGATTCATGAAGGGGAGAATTAAGAAACATTAAGGCTTCTTTAATCTTAGGTCTGAGGGATAAACATTCTTTAGGTCTGAGAGAAAAATTAATATTTTATTTTCAAATAGGGCTTCATTGATCTTTAGTGTCAGGAATTATAATTGACATCACTTGTTATCTTGGAATTATGCGGGAGTCTAAAGAGATAGAAATTCTATTTTTAAATACGGCTTCACGGAGCTTTAAGTCGGAGAGATAAATTGATATTCTAGCAAAACCCTAATAGTTTAGCTAGGAAAATTTATGAGATGAAGAGATTAACGTAGGAAAGGGTTTCCTAGAAATTTGAAATGCGTTAGCGCAGAGATGCCAAACAAAAGGAACACGCTGAAATTACGTTTAGGGTTTATTTGGGCGAAACCGTTTTATCCATTTTATGGGATTATTTTGGCGAAACAGTTAGAGACATTTTGAAAGAAGATTTTAGGAAAGGTTTTAGAAGTGAATTTGAGGGTGAAACTCTGTGGTCGTTATAATACACAAGTTCCATTTGAACAGTGTTGTGAGGTCCTCTACAACAACCCCAAAGGGTTCCGATCCCCCACCCCAACCCCAAAGGAAGCCCCCGGTACTCAAAGGTCCCCCAAGCTCCCATAGAGCCCCAACCCTCCAAACGCCCTCCTCAGACCCTCAAAGGCCCTCCTCTGGTCCTCAAAGGGCCCCCCGGACCTCCAAAGGGCACCCCGGACCCCAAAGGCCCTCCCCCGGTCCTCAAAGGTCCCCCGGTCCCCAAAGGCCCCCCAGGCTCCCAAAGGGCTCCCCAGACCCTCAAAGGCCCACCCCGGGGCCCCCAAAGGCACACCGAGCTCCCAAAAGACCACCGGGGTCCCAAAGACCTTCACCCGGTCTCCAAATGTCCCCCAGGCTCTCAACCGGCCCCCAGGACCTCCAAAGGCCCCCCACCGGTCCCCAAAGGTCCCCCAGGCTCCCAAAGGGCACCCCACCCTCCCCTCCCTCTCCTCCCCCTCCTCATACCCCCCCCTCCCCCCTCCCCTCCCCCTCCCCTCCCCTCCCCTCCCCTCCCCCTCCCCTCCCCTCCCTCCCCATTTTTTTAATATTTTTTGTACATTGAGACACAGAAGGGACACCCTCCCCCAAGGGTCCCCCCAGCACCCGCCCTGGGCCCCCCAAAGGGCCCCCTTGCCATTTTTTTAATACTTTTTTATGGCGTTAGTTTTTATTTTCTTTAAACGGTACCTTAATAATTTCCTTACGAAGAACAATTTCAAACCTCAAAGAGTCCCCTCCCCAATTCGTAAATACTTTCTTTAATTTTGTAATATGGTATATTTTTTTTACTTTTTACGTATCTTAAAAAGACATGAAATATGCTTACGGCTCTATAAATCATACCCTGTGATTGTGCATGGACACGACGTGGCTTTTCCACTCGTACTCTTTGGCAGCTTCTCGACACTACCGAGTTTATTGCATGCATTAAATCAGTATTTTTTACGCAGTGGAAGGATCAACGCACAATTCATATCTGTAAAAAGTGAAGATGAATTACTCGACGAAAGTATGTGCATATGAAAAAATCATTGTCGTGTTGAACGCTGACAAGGAGAAATACCTGAACTATGAAACGAGTGCAAGTGGAGATCTTATTGGCAATGTATGCATACGTTGTCATGACAGTGAGGAGTTAAATTCCTTTGGTGTACCCAAGAATTTCCATCACGCAAGTGGTGGATATGCGAGAGTAACATTACCAGAGAAATTAGTAGTCAAAGAGAATGCCAACTTAAAAATAATAGTTGATGAAGAGGGACAACTTCTAGCTAATGGTTCTGGTAGCATGTTAGCTGTTGATAGATCTTATCGTAATTCTTCCGATGTTAGCATTCGAATGAAAGCAAAAGGAAAAAGAAGACATACATACAGCTGTATCATCATCATAAATCATATCATGTCAATGTGCTAAAACTGCTATCTATGTAAAAATAATGTGACAATAGACAGTGAAATCGCAGGCAGAATAAAAAGGACATTAGCAGACAATATCATCAATGAATATAAAGATGAATTGACGGAAAGCGAAGCGCAAGTGTACTAATAATGTATAATAATGTATTTAACATATTTTTATATCAAAATTCTACATGTCTTTATTTCATTAAAAATATCTAATACATTATTTTGTTAAGTTTTCATTATTTTTAGGGTATGCTAGAACGTCAAACGTTAAGAATATCTATTAAAAAGGTCAGAGATGTAAGAAAAATAATTTTAGAGATAATGATACTACTAGCAGGCTCAATTTTTCTTAGAAGATAGAAAAGTTCAAGTTCTCTTCTGAATTTTACCAAAGAACACAATTCAATTCTAATTTCACCAGAGAAAATAAAAAGCTTACTCTTCACTTTTAAGTTCACCAAGACATAAAAAATTTAAAGTTCACTTCTAAATTTTTCCGTGGAAGATAGGAAAAGTTATACTATGATAGTGATTATTTTCCATGAAGATAAAAAGTTTCACTTTAATTCTAAATTTTCTTAAATTCAATTCCAACCTTTCTCAAAGAGTCAAATTTAAAGTTCTATTCCAAATATTTTCCCGGAACAAGAAAAGTCCGAAGACATAAAAAATTTAAAGTTCACTTCTAAATTTTTCCGTAGAAGATAGGAAAAGTTTACTGTTATTGCGATTATTTACTATGAAGATTAAAAATTTCACTTTAATTCTAAATTTTCTTTAATTCAATTCCAACCATTCTCAAGGAGATGAAAAAATTTAAAGTTATGTTCCAAATATTTCTCCCGGAAGAACAAAAGTTCAACATTGATTCTGAATTTTCTCAATGAAAACGAAATAAGTTATTGATTAAGTCTATTTTCCCAAAATAATATAAAATTTTACACTTCAATTCAGATTTTTCTCAAAGAGATGAAAAAATTAAAAGTATTGTTCCAAATTTTTCTTAGAAGACAGAAAAGTTCAAGTTCTAATATGAATTTTATCATAGAACACAATTCAATTCTAATTTCTCCAGAGAAAATAAAAAGCTTCCTTCACAATTTTAAGTTTACTAAGGCATAAGAAATTTAAAGTTCAGTTCTAAATTTTTTCAAAGAAGGTAGGAATAGTTATACTATGATACTGATTACTTTTTATGAAGATTAAAAGTTTCACTTCAATTTTAAATTTTCTTATATTCAGTTTCAACCTTTCTCAAAGAGATGAAAAAATTTAAAGCTATGTTCAATATATTTTCTCGGAAGAAGAAAATTTCAACTTCGATTCTGAATTTTATCAGAGAAAATGACATATGTTCTTGATCAATTCCATTTTCCCAAAATAATATAAAAATTTTCCAATTCAGTTCAGATTTTTATGAAAGAGATGAAAAATTTAAAATACTATTACAAATTTTTCATAGAAGATAGAAAATTTCAAGTTCTCTTCTGAATTTTACCAACAAACACACTTAAATTCTAGGTTCTCCAGAGAAAATAAAATGCTTCCACTTCAGTTTTATGTTCATCTAGACAAAAAAAGTTTACAGTTTTGTTCTAAATTTTTCGGTAGAAGATAGGAAAAGTTATAGTATGATAGTGATTATTTTTCACGAAGATAAAAAGTTTCAATTTAATTCTAAATTTTCTTAAATTCAGTTCTAACTTTTCACATAGAGATGAAAGAAATTTAAAGTTCTGTTCCAAATTTTTCATAAAATATTGGAAAAGTTATACTGCGATCGTGAATATTCAAGTTCTCTTATGATTTTTACCAAATAACACATTTCAATTCTAGTTTCTCCAGAGAAAATAAAAAAGATTCCACTTCAGTTTTAAATTTGCTATGACATAAAAAATTTAAATCTCCGTTCTAAATTTCTATACAGAAGATAGGAAAAGTTAAAATATAATTTTGATTATTTTCTATGAAGATTAAAAGTTTTACTTCAATTTTAAATTTTCTCAAAGAAGTGAAGAAAAGTTCAACTTAGATTTTGAATTTTCTCAATGAAAATTAAACAAGTTATTGATCTTTTCTATTTTCCCAAAATAATATAAAAATTTTCCTCTTCAGTTCAGATTTTTCTCAAACACATTAAAAAATTTAAAATACTTATCCAAATTTTTGATAGAAGATAGAAAAGTTCTTGTTCTCTTATGAATTTTACCAAAGAACATAATTAATTTCTAATCTCTCCAGAGAAAATAAAAAGTATCCACATCACTTTTAAGTTTACCAAGACATAAAAATTTTAAGTTCAATTCTAAATTTCTACATATAAGATAGTAAAAGTTATACTATGAATTTGATTATTTTCCATGAAGATTAAAATTTTCACTTTAATTATGAATTTGCTTAAATTCAATTACAACGTTTCTCAAAGACATGAAAAAAATTGAAGTTATGTTCCAAATATTTTCACGGAAAGAAAAAGTTCAAAAATTTTCTCAAAGAAGTGAAGAAAAGCTCAATTTCGATTCTGAATTTTCTCAATTAAAATGAAATAAGTTATTGATCATTTATATTTTTTTAAAATAATATAAAATCTTCCACTTCAGTTCTTTACTTCACAAAGACATAAAGAACTTTAGAGTTCAATTCTAAATTTTTCGGTGGAAGCTAGAAAAAGTAATACTATACATCTGATTATTTTCCCGGAAGATAAAAAGTACTAGCTAAATTTAAAATGTTATTAACGAAATGAAGAAAAATTCTAGTTCTCTTCTGAATTTTACCAAATAACACAATACAAGTCTAATTACTCAAGAGAAAATAAAAATGTAGCAAGTCAGTTCTATAATTCAAAGTGAAAAATAAGTTTATCGTTCGTGTCTACATATTTAGGTGGTAGATATAAAAAATAATAAAAGCCATGTGACTCTTTAAACGTAGATATGACACATATATTATACTGTTCAAAATTTTTCACAGACGATAAAAAAGTTCAAGTTCTCTTCGGAATTTTACCAAAGAACACAATTCAATTCTATTTTCTCCAGAGAAAATAAAAATCTTCCACTTAAGTTCTTTATTTCACAATGACATAAAGAAATTTAGAGTTCAATTCTAAATTTTTTGGTGGAAGATAGAAAAAGTGAGACCGAACTTGTCAATATTTTCACGGAAGATAAAAAGTTTTAGTTCAATTTACAATTTTCTCAGCAAACTGAAGAAAAGTTCAAGTTCTATTCTGAATTTTAATAAAGAACGCGATTCAATTCTAATTTCACCAAAGAAATTAAAAATCTTACACTTCAGTTCTTTATTTCACAAAGACTTAAAGAAATTTTAAATTCAATTCTAAATTTTTCGGTTAAAGATAGAAAAAGTAATATCATACTTGTGAATATTTTCACGGAATATAAAAAGCTGTAGTTCAGTTTAAAATTTTCTCAACGAAGCAAAGAAAAGTTCAAGATCGCTTCTGAAATTTACCAAACAACACACTTCAATTACAATTTCTCCAAAGAAAATAAAAATCTTCCACTTCAGTTTTAAGTTCCTAAATAAAATAAAGAAATTTAAAGTTCTATTCTAAATTTTTGGATGAAAGATAGAAAAAGTAACACTATGATTGTGATTCTTTTCCATGAAGATCAAAAGTTTCACTTTATTTATAATTTTTCTTAAATTCAGTTCTGATTTTTCTCAAAGAGATGAAAAATTTAAAGTTCTGTTCCAAATTTTTCATAGAAGATAGAAAAAGTTATACATTGATTGTGAATATTCACACACACACACACAATTCATCTTTATATTCATTGATGATATTGTCTACTAATGTCCTTTTTATTGTGCCTGCGATTTCACTGTCTATTGTCACATTATTTTTACACAGATAGCAGTTTTGGCACAATGAATTAACATGATGGACGATGTAGGTACAGCTTGATTCTTGTCTTATATTTCTGGTTAGGCCCGTCGGGAGCTAACACCATTTAGAGTATACTAAGTTATGTAAACATCAATCAAGCAACCAGTACCAATTTCCAGTCGTTGTCCCTCGGCCACAACTATTATTTTTAAGTTTGCATTCTCTTTGACTACTAATTGCACTGGGGATCTTACTCCTGCAGATAATCCCCATGTGAGATGAATATTCGCGTTTACACCAAAGTACAATGACTCCCAATTGTCTTAAAAACGTATGTAAATTGTGCTAATGAGATCTTCACGTAAACACGCTTCAAAGTTCAGTTATTTCTCCTTGCCAGCGTTCAACACGACAATGATATTTTCATGTGCACATACTTTCGTCGAATAATTCATCTTCACTTTTTACATATATGAATTGTGTGTTGATCCTTCGACTGCGTAAAAAATACTGATTTACTGCATGCAAAAAACTCGATAGTGTCGAGAACCTGCCAAAGAGTACATGTGGAAAAGCTGCGTCGTGTCAATACACAAGCACATAGTACGATTGATAGAGCCGTAAGCATATTTCATGTCTTTTTAAGATACGAAAAAAGTAAAAAAAATATATAATATTAAAAAATTCAAGAAAGTATTTACAACATGGGTTGGGGTCTCTTCGAGTTTGGAAATTGGGAGGCGGAATGGCATTAATAAAGGATATTTTTCAGAAAGGATATAAGAAATCAATAAAACAGTATTTAAAAAATGGAGTGTGGGCTCTTTGGGGGGCCCAGGGAGAGTGTTTGGGTGACCCTTGGGGGAGGGTGTCCCTTCTGTGTCTCAATGCACAAAAAATATTAAAAAAATGGGGAGGGGGTAGGGGAGGGGAGGGGAGGGGAGGGAAGGGGAGGGGAGGGGAGGGGGAATGGGGGGGGGGGAGGGGAGGGGGTTGTGAGGAGGGGGAGGAGAGGGAGGGGAGGGTGGGGTGCCCTTTGGGAGCCTGGGGGACCTTTGGGGACCGGTGGGGGGCCTTTGGGGGTCCTGGGGGCCGGTTGAGAGCCTGGGGGACATTTGGAGACCGGGTGAAGGTGTTTGGGACCCCGGTGGTCTTTTGGGAGCTCGGTGTGCCTTTGGGGGCCCCGGGGTGGGCCTTTGAGGGTCTGGGGAGCCCTTTGGGAGCCTGGGGGGCCTTTGGGGACCGGGGGACCTTTGAGGACCGGGGGGAGGGCCTTTGGGGTCCGGGTGCCCTTTGGGGGTCCGGGGGCCCTTTGAGGACCAGAGGAGGGCCTTTGAGGGTCTGAGGAGGGCGTTTGGAGGATTGGGGCTCTATGGGAGCTTGGGGGACCTTTGAGTACCGGGGGCTTCCTTCGGGGGGGGGGTGGGGGATCGGAACCCTTTGGGGTTGGGGTAGAGGACCTCACAACACTGTTCAAATGGAACTTGTGTATTATAACGACTACAGAGTTTCACCCTCAAATTCACTTCTAAAACCTTTCCTAAAATCTTCTTTCAAAATGTCTCTAACTGTTTCGCGGAAATAATCCCATAAAATGGATAAAACGGTTTCGCCCAAATAAACCCTAAACGTAATTTCAGCGTGTTCCTTTTGTTTGGCATCTCTGCGCTAACGCATTTCAAATTTCTAGGAAACCCTTTCCTACGTTAATCTCTTCATCTCATAAATTTTCCTAGCTAAACTATTAGGGTTTCGCTAGAATATCAATTTATCTCTCCGACTTAAAGCTCCGTGAAGCCGTATTTAAAAATAGAATTTCTATCTCTTTAGACTCCCACATAATTCCAAGATAACAAGTGATGTCAATTATAATTCCTGACACTAAAGATCAATGAAGCCCTATTTGAAAATAAAATATTAATTTTTCTCTCTGACCTAAAGAATGTTTATCCCTCAGACCTAAGATTAAAGAAGCCTTAATGTTTCTTAATTCTCCCCTTCGTGAATCAATAATTTCCCCTAGCAATTATGTAAATCAAGTTCACAGGTGCTACTCGTGACAGGACCACATGGTTTATGGTTTTCCAAGTGAGAAAGCTCCTGTTTTTTCATTCTCACTGAGAAAACCATAAAACAGACATGAATTGCTGTTGACATCCATAAATGTGACAAAGTTCCTGTTTTTTCATTCTCACTGAGAAAACCATATAACAGACATGAATTGCTGATGACATCCATAAATGTGACAAAGTTCCTGTTTTTCAAATTCTCACTGACAAAAACCATAAAACATGCATAAATTATGTCCTGTCCGCGCTGGTACCCCCTCCTCTACTGTCTAGTAGAACTGCATTGCAAACAAGTTTTACTCATCATTTCTCCGAAAAGAACTTGCAACGTTTAAAACTATGTTTGACTGAACAAGTGTAGAACGAGTCTCACTCTATGTCACATTTTATTTTTAACTCTATATCAGATTTTAGTGCAAGAGCAATTTCTATTTCAAGGTGGCTCAAGGAGTGATCCTTGCAGCAAGTTTTTTGAAAAGGCCAGGTTTTCTATACTCAAAAACTTCTTTGATGCAAAACATTTCCTTCCTGAATGTTATGCGTCTGCTTCGTTCCTTAGTCTTATTCACTCATCCTTAGACTCTGGTTTAATCCCAGCCGCTTTTTTTTGTTGTAAAGAAGGCGTTTTACTCCATAAAAAATGAAATTCTTATACGAAAATTAGCCACAAAGGAGTACAAGAAATTGCCCACTCTTGGCTCCATTCGTATCTTTCGAATAGGAAGGTTGAAAATGAAGTCCCTCAAGGATCTATCCTCCGCTCAATGTCTTTTATTATTTATATCAATGATCTTTTTATGCAATAAAGATGTGTGTTCCAAAGTTTCGCTGCCGTTTGTGTCGCCCCACCCGTGTTGGTGAACCCAGGTTCCAGTCAGACACTGATGGACAGCACAATTATCATTAAAATTTGCTGCAAAATTTTGTCAAAAACACTGTAGACTGTAGCGTCTTCTTTTTCCAAACATGAAACACATTTGATACCGCACGTACAGACCCTGGGAATATACCTCAGAACCTTAGTTTAGTTGCTAGTGGTCGGACGACAAAAAAAAAGGTTTTTCCATAGGCTCCTCGTGATGTGTCATCGGTATCGCGCGTGCGCGACGGCGAGTATGAATCTTGTGTGGTTTTAAATATGTTTGACATTTTTCTAAAGGAAAGTATAGCCTTTGTCGATACTGTATATTCTGTCTACTGTGGTCCCAAATATAAATCGTGAGGCAAAATCTTGATTTTTAAGGAGAAAAACCAAAAACAGTTGTAAAAATATTGCTTTTATTAGCCAATTAAAAAATGTATCAATTAAAAAGAACAGAAATTAATTAAGAAAAATTTCCATACAAGATTTTGTTTTCGAAGAAAAGTAAAGAGCAACATTAAACCTAAGACGAGTAGAGACAACGTCAAATAGTAATTCAAGCGTAAAACAAACATAAATCAATATCAACAAGAAATGATATCCAAACGAAGATAAATTACAACATATAGTCCAGTCAAACTTAAAACGAACAGAAAGTACCAAAAACAGGAATAGGGCTAATACCCCGTACGCTTCTAAGAACCGAAACATCATTTGAACTTTACTGAAAACAAAACTTATTTTAAACATTTCTTCTTTTATAGCATTCATTAAATCCAAAATTGCTGAGGCTTTCAGGAATGGATTTCAATATATAGCAAACTGTCAATCTACATAATTTCACTAGTTCCTTGCATAATCTTGGTTATCATGGCGATTTTTTTTTTCTTTTTTTATTTACTGATGCTCTGGCAAATAGAAATACACAACTCGAAATAAAAATTGTTTTTGGTAAATCGCAAATGGCATTTTGGTCTTTAGAAGATATTAC
This sequence comes from Artemia sp. Qi Xiang Cuo, assembly GCF_049724085.1. Lineage (NCBI taxonomy): Eukaryota > Metazoa > Arthropoda > Branchiopoda > Anostraca > Artemiidae > Artemia > Artemia sp. Qi Xiang Cuo. The sequence continues at coordinate 69,474,423 of NC_142795.1, read as the reverse complement.
TTAACCCTGTTCCTGTTTGTAATAGTTTGTATTTGTTGTAAGTCTGAATCGATTATTTAGTTGCACTGGGCCAAGCTTTAGATTATCTCACAATGCAACAAAACAGATTAAAATTTTTATTTTAATATATCATCTTTGATTACTCAAAACCTGATTAAATGTCTTGGAGACATTCCAAGCCCAATTTATTGAATCTTCCCGTAAATATCCTAACTCCCCATCCAAAAATTAAATTATTTGTACATGCGGTTTTGCTGTAATTCCTGTTTTTCAAGTTTACAAGAAAAAAAAATATGCCTAGTAAGACCTTGCGCAACTTTAAAACTCATGTCGTTGGATACACACCGTTTCATTGTATACTGAAACTTGGATTAAATCCAAGAAACAACATTAACCACAAATCACAGAATTTGAGAATGGTAGCTTTTTTTTTAAAAAGGATGGTAGCTTTTTAGAGAATGGTAGCTTTTTTTAAAAAAAGGTGTTCGTTTATGCACCAAAGAATTAATATCAAATATTTAACGAATTGTATATTTAACTTATATGTATAGGCGAAAATATTTAACTTATATGAACTTGGAATACCAGAGTAATTGCCTAAGGATAGTTTTAGCCACTCGTTTTTGCCGCTGAATTTAAATCAGAAAGCTTTACAAAATATGTGATAAAAATCGCTATAAAGTAATTTTAATCCGATGCTATGGGGTATACAGAAGTTCCCGAGGTAAAATGGGCATGAAAATTTAGGCGAAAATATTTAGCTTATATGAACTTGGAATACCAGAGTAATTGCCTAAGGATAGTTTCAGCCACTCGTTTTTGCCGCTGAATTTATATCAGAAAACTTTACAAAAAATGTGATAAAAATCGCTATAAAGAAATTTTGAACCGATGCTATGGGGTTTACAAAAGTTCCCGAGGCAAAATGGGCATGAAAAGAGGTCTGTTTGCCCTCCAGTCACTTGTGGCTCTTAAAAAGGGCACTAGAACTGAAAATTTCAGATTGAATGAGCTCTCTCCCGAGTATCTTGTACCCCTCACCTTTTCCTCCTGAAATCAAAAAAAAAAGAAAAGCGTGCAAATATTTCGGTCGATATTCTTTTTTTTCCACTAGCTGGAATTATCCTTTTTTTTTCGTTTAAGAAAATGACCGTGGATTGTCAGTTTAATATACCTATAATAATATTTATTCCTTAAAATAAAAAAGGGTAAACAAAAGTGAGTAAAAGTTTTTTTTACTTATTCAGGTAAAAAAGTGAAAACATTTAAACACATTTTGTTTACAGTAAAGCGCAAATTATGTGCTGGTCTTGAGAAGGCATGGGGGTTATCAGCCCTACTAATGTTAGTTTCAGCTTATTTTGAGTTTGACTTCGCTGTATACTCTAATTTCTTCTAGTTTTTAGTCTTATTTGATTATTGATTGCGATTTAGGGCAGTTTTATACTTGAATGATTACTTACTTCATTTGTGCATATTTTGGTTAATTGGATCTCTTTAGTTTTCTTTGACAAACCTGATTTGTTAAAAAAAAATTTTAGATAAATTTCTGTTCGTTTTTATTGAGAAATTCATTTTCATGAATTTTTTTTTTATATCTTTTCGTTTTTTTTTCTACAAGAATCTTTAGTTTGGCATAATTGTGGGGGTTTGACATGCCCAATATCCCTAAAGAAATAGTTGCTGGACCGTTCTACTATGCTGAACAAAATAGTTGTCTCAAAATTTTGACTAAATGTGTTTGGGAAATAAATCGGCTTGAGAGACGGGCTGATTGCCCTCCAATCTGTTTTTACTCCTAGAAAGGACACTAGAACTTTTAATTTTGAATCGAATTAGCTTCTTTAAATGTTTCAATGATATTTCTAGCTTTTATAGAGCGGTGCTGCCTATGATATTGCTTGAGATGAGATAATGAGATGAGATATACATTTATTAAAAAAAAGAAAACAAACACTATTCGCCTTTCGCCTGCCAAGAAAGGCAATAAGCTTGAAGGGCAAGCGAGGTTATCAATCTCAGCTAATTAAAATAACATTCATACCTTGCTACTCAACACACAAGAAACTTATCTGATGAAGGAATAAAGGAAAAAAGAGAGAAAGAGGAAAAGACAAGAAGTAGATAGAAAAAAAGAGAAGCAAAGTAAATCGGGGAAATACCTTAAATAGAATGACAACCTGGAGTGGGCTTAACACCAAATTCACTCACGAGATAAAAGAAACTTCTTTACCCGTGACTTGAAAGCCGGAAGACTAGGCGCATTTTTCCCACACTCGGGCAATATATTCCAAACATGGGGACCATAATGGCGAATCACAAAAGATGCCCGAGTGGTGCTCCCAAACTCATGAGTTAAGTCATCAGCTTTTCTTGCATTATGATCATGACGGTCTCTATTAAAAGTAAAAAGATTTTCAAAAGCACGGGTGAGCAGGTAATTCAAATATTTGTGCGAGAATATTGCATCTTGGTAATCTCGAACTTGAGATACATTCATTAACTTATTCTTTTTAAAATTCTCATGAGCAGGAACCACATCAGAATCATCAAATTCAGATAATAATTTTACAGCTCTATTCTGAAGTTTTTGTACTATTTTGAAACATGTTATAAAATTACTTGCCCATATAGAGCATCCGTAGCTAATATATGGGTAAAATATAGAAAAATTAATAGTTTTCAGGATCTTTTTTGGGACTAGATTTTTAATTCTTCGCATCACCCCAAGGCCTTTGCTTAATTTTTCAGCTATTGCACTTGAATGGTTTTTCCACGACAGGTTTTCATCAATTAAAAACCCCAAATACTTCGTTGTTGCTACTCTCTTTATCAAATTTTCTTGAACCGTGATATGGTCATTTCCAGCACTAGACGAAAGTCTAGAAACTATCATGAAAAAGGTTTTAGAAAAGTTTAGAGTTAACATATTTTGCTGAGAAAAAGTTAGAAATTCAGAAACTGCATTATGAATTTTATTATATAAAATATCAAGTGAAGGCGCTGCCAGAAAGAGCAAAGTGTCATCTGCAAACAGGATGACACCAGCCTCTGACAGGTAGTGTTTCACTCGATCAATCAAAATAATGCAAATTAGAGGTCCCAAGATTGACCCTTTAGGAACCCCACACTCCATTTTCTTTTTTGAAGATAAAAATTACTCATTCTTAACTATCTGATACCGATTGTGTAGATACGACGAAAACCACCCCAGACCTGAACCCTTTGCCCTTGTTGAGTCAAGAGCTTGAATAAGCTCTGAGTTGTCTACTGTATTGAACGCTTTTTTCATGTCCACAAACACTGCGACGGGTATGAGACCAGCTTCAAATGCATTACAAATCCAATGAACCAATTTCAGATCTGCTATATCCGTAGATAGCCCTTTTCTGAACCCAAATTGATTTTCCATTAGAATTTTATTCTTTTCAATATAATAACTTAACTGGGCATGTACCACTTTCTCATATAACTTAGAAAAAATGGGAGAATAGATATAGGTATTTGATTCGATGGGTCATCTTCTTTCCCTCCTTTAGGGAGAGGAGCCAGTCTTTCAATCTTTACTGCTTCCGGGAAGACTCCGAGATCCGGAGAAAGGTTCATGAGGTGCATCAAGACAGGTAAGGCACTCGTTTTCTAAGCCTTTATGAGTTTCAGGGAAAACTCCTCCATCCCGCTAGAGCTTGACTTCATCGTACCCAAGAATCATGCCACTTCCCTTTCTGAATATTTTGCAAACTCAAAGGAATTCTGACTTACAGGCTGTCTTTCAACGACAGATCCAAAACTCGCAGATGTGCGTAGTTTAGCCCGCGCTTGATTGCACAGTCTTTTTCCTTCATGTGCATAATAACCACACTGAAATTCAAATATGTCTAGAGAATCAGTAAGACGACCTCCTGCTGTCTCCAAGACTGTCACCTCCTCCTTAATATGAAATTTACTAAAAAGATTATCCATTGTTTCCCATGTATTTTTCTTATTCCCTTGATTTTCATGAAATTCATTTTGGAAATAAAGTTTTTGAGCATTCCGTTTTACTGAATTTAAAATATTCCGAAATCTCTTGAATTTTATAAAACTATCTGCCTTTTTGAAAACCTGCATATATACAGTCTTTTCGTTTAATTGGAACGCCCCCTAAACACTCCCCAGAAGTTTCACCTTAATACTCTTGGTGTCATTAGTCAGAGTGTAGTTGTAGTACTAAAAGTATACACATAGTGCCTTCTGGCTAGTTCAAAATTCCCCGCAACTTACTCTTAAAGATCTAATTTAATAATATAAGTTGTTCTTGAGATATTACTTTGTCACCTTTTTGAAAATCCTCGTGCTCATAGTTTGTTTTGATTTAGTTCAACGTCCGCCTAAATATTTTTTATATTTGTTTACTGAAGGCGTTGTTATATTCTCTTTGGACTATTGGCTACAAAATGGCTATCTCCCAATTTCGATCGAATGTGTTTGGGAAAAATAGAATGTGTTTGGGTAAAATAGTATATCAAGGGGGGGGGCTATTTTCTCTCCATCAAGCTTGACTCTTAAAATGGAACTAGAACTATGCATTTCAAATGAAATGAGCCTCCTCTAAAGTTCACAAGAACACCTCTTCCTAAAAACCTTACATCCCCCCGGGGCATAACTTAAAATCCTTACTCCCATACTCTGGGGGGTTGTGTCAGCTCCAAAGACCATGCTATGAGAGCTCTGGACTATTTTTTAACAAATGACTATTTTAGAATTTCTATCGGATGTAGTTGGGGAAAATATGACGTGGGGTTGGAGTATAGCTGCCCTCTGATAAATTTGACTCTTAAAAATGGCTCTTCAACTTCCGATTTCCAATCCAATGAGCCCCCTCCGAAGTGTATATGACCACCGTTTCCATAAAAACCTTAAATGCCCTCGGGACATACCTTACAAACCTTGCCCTGAGGACTGTGAAGTGGTTCTTATCCTCAAAGACATAATTTCTGGACTTACTAGGTCAAACAAAATAACTATCTCAAAATTTTGACTGGAGGTGTTTGGGGAAATGATGGGCGTGGGAGGAGGGGATGGTTGCCCTCCAATCGCTTTTGTCTATTAAAGAGGGCACTAGCCCTCTCAATTACCAACCGACTGAGCCCTTTTCGAAGTTTCTACTACAACAAATGGTCATCTTAAAATTTCTATCAGATCCGTTTCGGGAAAATGCAACGTGTGTCTGTGTCTGGGTGGGGGGTTATATTTGACTTCTGATCATTTTGGCTCTTAACAAAGCACCATAACTAACACTATAAATTAAGAAAGCACTATAACTGGTTGCCCTCCATGAGCTCTTTTTGAAGTTCCTATGACATTTCTTTCTATACGAACTGCCAAGTTCTAAAAAACAAAACAATATATTGGGCCCACATTCCTCTTAACTTAAGCAGCGCTATCGCGCTGCCTATGATATCTTGTCTTGAGATTTGAATTATACAGTACTGAAAGTACCGATTAGACTAGGTAAGACCCCCCTAAAATTCAGCCCATGAGCGCCCATGCCTGGTACTTGTTTTCTTTCAGAAGGACTAAAACATTAGAAAATTCTGGTCCAGAAGAAAAATTATCCCTAAGAGTTTCAGGCCGATAAAAGAGCCAAGAACAAACATAATCACCTTTTTTTTACAGTGACCAATGAGTAATTGTGCCCAGAAAAAAGGCACAAAATATTGGTAAATTTTGCATTGCAGGAAGCTACTTCAAAAACGCCTACTAAATGTAGTAACATCCTAGTAAAAGTATTTCCCACTAGACTCCCCCCGTATTTTGAAAAATACCTTTTTGCGGTATTTTCACCGAAAAAGCTAAAACTTTGTACCTTCTGGATTTTGAAAAATACATTTGCCCCCCCCCCCGTAAATGTTTGTGTATTGAGGCTACTGGCAACAGGAAAAAATTATGGAATAGCTCATTATCTAATTAGGTTAATGTGACTGTCGATTGCAAGGAAAAATTTGTTCAAGCCAAGCTTTCCCTTGAACTGTACAGGGGGACTAAATACAACCAGAAATTAGGCGATGTAATATCACAGCTAAATAGAGCAGAAATTACTGTGAATGTAAAAATAAAACCTGCACAAACATGAATTACAACGAAAAATGAAGCCAAACTAAAAACGAACAGAAATACAGCAAATAAGATAATGTCGCCGCCCCTCAAATCCTTTAGTATCATTTTTGCAGTAAGAAAAAAAAACTTTCAGTTTCAATTCTAATTTACTAAAAGGTCGCTAAAATTATTCACACTAGCTTGCCGATCATAAAAATCCGAATGAGTTCGTTTTCAATAACTGCTTCAGCAAAATGAACAAAGCCAGTGTGCTTTCAATACTCAACGGTCAAGATCAGATGGATATGTCTCTGGGTTCATCATCTTCTAATCTTGTTCTGCTAGATGCTACAAAATACGAACGAGCTTCAAGTTTTCCTTTCGTCAACTGCTCCTTCACCTTTGGTCGAGATTGTGAAACGATCCGGCACCAGAGCGACCGTTTTCTCTACGTCGACAATTTTAATGACCCACATTGTTTTTTAATTAGAAATACTGTAAATATTGTCATTAAACAAGATTTTAAAATGAGATAAAGAGTTAATCTGCGTCACCTCTATGGGGGCTAAGTAACACTAAGTTGATTTGCCAAGCTTGTTCGATTCTCGTGCTATCTACCATATATTATTCTCATAGATTTTTTTTTTTGAGGAGCTTGGACCATGGGCGTACGGAAGGGGAGAGGGGGGCAGAGAGAGGAAGTTGCCCCCCTAGAACTTCAAATTTACACTAGATATATTTGAAAAAGCAGTTGAACAAAGGTGGATGGTTAAAGAAACAGTTGATAAAAGGTAGACGGTTGAAAAAGCTGGAGATAAAGAGCTGGAAGGACAGAATAAATGTCAAATAAAAAGCAGTTATCCATAATGTCTTGGAAAGATTTAACTCTAATCCAGGAAGAAAGATTGATTAATGCTGAGACTTATCGATGATTTATGATCTTTGATGATTACTTATTAATAAATATTTCATAGGTATGATAGAACTTGCTGGCAATGTAAGGTTTTGTGAACTGCCAATATAACTTCAGCCCCCTACCCTTCATCAAAGAATCGACTGCCTCCCCCCCTAGAGAAGAAGCTACATACGCCTATGGCTTGGACTTATACTAAAACGTTATATCTGCTAGTTATCAATCATATTTTTTTTATATAGATATCTTATTTAATTTCTCTAAAAATCCAAAAACTTAAGAAGTTTGTCATTGACAAGCGCTTAAACAAAAGAAACCTCAATTGTGGCCGAATAATTGACTTTTGATATCAACCAGAAAGTCTTTGCCAGAATGGCCAGTGGAAGCTGGTTTCCTTCTGAAAATCAAGTAGTTTGTGTCAGGTTTATTTCACTGTTGCAAAATAAAAACGCATTTCTTTATTATGTAAACACGGCAATTTTATTAAATGAATAAAATATCGAGCCTTCACCTCTCCTTTTTCTGAATTACTTCTGCGGTTTAGCATCGACAAGAAATTCAATACAGCAAAAGTGCTTGGTAACCTTTCTTCCCCCCTTAGCAGGCAAAATTATTATATGAAGATTCTATTCCATAGTTTTTAAGTATACATAGTCCATTCCCGGCGACAAAACTCTTAAGCCCCGTTTTTCATTTGGCGTTTTACTGTTAATACACCAAATGAATAAGTGAGTTGAAAACCTTGTTCTCCAAGGTTATGTTGAAAAAGGAGTTTTCTTTTACCCCCCCCCCCCCGGAAAGGCAGAAATAAAATATGAAGTACCTATTTCACGATATTGAAGTAAACATAGCCCATTCCTGGCGAAAAAATCTCATAGGCCCGTTATCACTGGGCCTTTTACGGAAAATGCACCTAGTGATTCGGCATTTAAAAACCCTGTTTTCCTGTACTGTGCTGAGAAAACAGTTTTTTTTTCATTATCCTTGGTTAATTAGATTTTTTTATGTCCGAGTAATGGTGAAGGAAACCAAAACTTTGATGGTAATCAGCGTTTTACGGATAGCGCGAAAAATGAAACATATTTTTCCTGTGCTGTGTTAAAGAAACGGTTTTATCAAAATTTTCTGTCGGTCGATTACACTTTCTATTTTTTTTTTTTTTTTCTGTAAAAAACAAATATAATGGGCGGCTATAGACAGTACTTTGAACGTACTCCCGCACTGTGAAATATTAATTCTGGTTTCTCAAAATATTCTCCGCAATTCAGGTAGATCGTAGTGAGTTTGCATTGATTAGATAAGTTTCTTTACGTTAACATCCACCAAAAACGATTGTAAGTAACTAAAGAGTTTCAAGGGCTTTTAAAGGGATTTAATTCCCTATAAGTTTCAATTTTATCCCTCTCTTTTTCACTCTAATAATACTTTCATTATATTTCAATTTGATAGTAATACCGACCATAATAATGATGCCGATGTACTACTACTAACAACTCAACATAGCACCCAATCGCTTGAGGCCAATACAGCTACGCACGCTCCTTCTCAATCTATTCAAAGCCTCCCTCTTTACACCCTCCCAGAAAATTTCCATTTCCCTTAAATATTTCCTTACATCCTCCCACGCCAACGACCTGATTTTTGCTTAGCCCTAGACGGTTGGCCGAAAAGGATAATCCTTGGCAATCTGTCATTCTCCATCCGGAGAACGTGTCCTAACCATCTGAATATTTCTCTCATTATTGCCATAGAAAACGGGATTGAACCACACTTTACGTACAGCATACTGTTTGAGATACGGTAAGTCATTCGGATACCCAAAACAAACCCTAGGTAATTCCTCTGGAAAAAAATCTAACAAATCTTCCTCTGTTTCTTGGAGCGCCCATGCTTCACAGCCATACTTGACCATGTCATCACTGTAGCTTCTAATATTCTAATCTCGGTTCGCAGAATTATCTTCCTATTGTTCTAAAATTTTAATACGAAACCAACTTTAACCAACCTTAACCGCAGCAGTGTTATTCTCATACATAGTACTAATCATTTTAATGTATAGGTCTGGTATACCATACAAGGATAAGACCTTCGCCAAAGCTGTTCTATCAGCTGAACGCTTGCTCATAATCTATAAAACTGAGGAGTAAAGATATTTGATGAATCAAGCAATTATCAGTTATTAATCTGAGAGTGAATATTTGGTCAATACGTCCTCTTCCCTTCCTAAGACCGCGCTGTTCTTCTCTTAAAACTTTGTCTACAGCATATCTAAATCTAAAAAGTATCATCATACTAAGTAGTATGATTCTTACCCATTCTTAAACCGGTCTACCCACCTCTCAGTATCTCTATCCTTATCACTAATAGTGGCCGTGCTCCTATGAAAAAGCTACTAAGAAGCTACTAAGTAGTTCTTAAACCGGTCTACCCATCTCTCAGTATCTCTATCCTTATCACTAATAGTGGCCGTGCTCCTATGAAGAAGCTACTAAGAAGCTACTAAGTAGTCTGCTACCCACAGAAACTAAGATAACGCCTCTATAATTGCCACACTCACTCTTATCATCTTTCTAAAAACGCTAGGTACTTCCCCTTTTAAAAAGAATTACAATCATAATCTTCAGTAACTTATTTTTAACCTCATAACAACCAAATTTAAAAAACTCATTTACTACAATATCAGCACTTAGGGTCTTATTATTTTTAAATCCTTTTAGTACTGTCACTAATCCTTCGTCATAAAATCTATCTTCCTTCACATCCAAGGTATTACAAACTTTTTCGTTCTCCTCTATATCTCTTCCTGGAAGTCCATCACGGTTTAGCACATTCTTAAACCGGTCTACCCATCTCTCAGTATCTCTATCCTTATCACTAATAGTGGCCGTGCTCCTATCTTTAACTGGAACAAGACCAGATTGACTATTCCCTCTCAACTTTTTAACATGCCAGTACAATATTTGCTATTATGCGGCCTAGCTCCATCTTCCAGATCTTCGGCAATTTTATCCATGACCTCAACTAAACGGCTCCTTAGTTCATATTTTTGACGCTTTCTTCACTTACTTTACATTCCTCTTATTTTCATGTGACCTATCACTCAGATAATTCATGTGCAAGCCCCTCCTAATTTCTATTAAACGTAAAACATTTTCACTGATATTCCTAGATGAGCTCTTAACTTTCTTCCCTAAGACATAATCAGCGGCTTCACGAAATATTTTCCTAAAATTTTTCCATCCATCTTCTGCATTGTCAAATTTTAAACTCTCCGATTTGGTATTCGACTGTTCCTGGAGAGCTTCTCTCGAATTCTCATCCTGGAGTCTACCAACGCCATAGCTTTCCGGAAGGTAGTTGGCCTTCTAAAAATTTCAGCTTTAGATTGTCTTTAGACAGTACTAGATGCGGATCTTTACTTTTAACATCAATAGCATCACTCCTATAAACCCTAGTATCTTGTATTGATCCTGCTAGTCTTCAGTTTATAATAAAATAATCAATAAGGTTAGCTGTTTTATCCTCAAGTGAATACTGAATACCATGTTGACTTATGGGCCATTTTATGACCAAACACTGTATTGGTTATAATCAGATTGTTATAACTGCAAAATTTCAACAATCTGTAGCAATTATTGTTTTCTTTTCCTACACCAAATTTACCTAGGCTAGAATAAACATCTATCCTTATCTCTACCGATTGAGGCGTTAAAATCTCCAAATAAAAACACCATATTTCTACCTGGACCTTGTAAATTTGTTCTTGAAGATGTTAATAGACTTCATCTGAGTCACCACTATCTCCCTCAGTCGGTTTTAAAGGGCCATTTACTACTATGACTGATACCCAGCACTTTTTATTCATAAAATGAGCGACTAACATTCTATTTTTAATACCTTCACACCCTAAACAAGACTAAGCAGCTTTCAAATTCATCATGAGCCCTACTCCCTGTCTTTGTACCTCATCCTTCCTTCCTGAGTAATTAAAATCTATATCTCCTAATTTGATGTTTCCTACCCCTGGGATATGAGTTTCTGAAACTCCTAATAAGTACAATTCATACTATTTAAATTTATCAGTAAAAGTGTTGATGAGAGTTATTTTTAAAATTGTAAAATTCCGAGTAATGGTCTCAGAACCAGTGCAGAACGGGGATTAAATTGTCTTCTCAAGTCTACATGAAGCGGTTAAGCTGGCTTAGAACCGAACAGCAAGAAGTCTCTGGGACCTCCAGTTGAATGGAGGTTTTGTACAATCCTGGGCCCATCTTGATCTCAACATGTCGTTCGAGCTGTTACGAAAAGATCAGCTGGAACGAAAGAGTTAGTTTTAAGTAACTTTTTTGAACCTGTAAGGCACCCATTATCAGATCGGAGCATATTAAAAAAAAAAAACTTCAAACGTACCCAAAAGTGTCTATGCTGCAAGAATAAGAAATCTTTGATGGCAAAGGCTTGATCTCAGCTTGGTAATAGGGACCCAGAGTTTAAAGTCAGCTGTAGTACTGCGTTGTAGGGCTCGGAATTTGATTCCAGTGATGACATTATGTGAAAGCACCTATGTATTAATCCTATAAGAAGAAAAAAGAATTTTGTTTGCATATACGCCATCTAATATTAATTTTTAAATAGATGTCGAAAAGACCCTGGAAGACCAACACCACCCTTTTAGCTATATTCGATTTTGGCATCATCTCCTTTATGCTTCCAAAAGGGGACAGGTATAGAGGAACATTACTAACTAAATTTGATTTGAATTTTTTTTTTACTCTTCAGGATATAGCTGAAGTAGAATCTGAGAATCTGAGAAATATTGTAGGAGAATCTGAGATCTCCCCTAGAAAATAAGCTTTGACTTATTCTTCAAAGTTCAGGAATTTATGCCAAAGATTAAAATTTTAGGTACATCACTTCCAAGATTTGAACTAAGTATTAAATTACGAGTTATATGATTATTGAAAATTTACAAGTTGGGTAATTTAAATTTGGACTTTAAAACCCATAAACATGTTTGAGCAACAATATTTCTTTTCGTTGTCCATCTTTGCCCTCAACTGTTAGGAACACATTTTGTCTGACATCAAAAAGGCTATTCTGTTAATATTTTGAGCAAAAGTAGATTGTTGGATAATAGAAATATGCCCATGTCAATAAACTCCTGGAATTCTTGTGCAAGTGTATACTAGAGTATCGACAAATATTCAGTTTTAGCCTTCGTTAGCATATACAAAACCGCTGAAATCCACCACAAACAAAATAAAGAAGATTTATATAAGTTAAAATTCAAGGGCCTTTTCGACCCTGAAATGTGTAAGGTTTTTATTCAAAAAAGTGTTCAAATCTGTTCATAGAAGCAAAAAGATGAGTAGAAGTAAAGTTGTTTACAGTTGTTAGTACTTATTCCATTCTTCCATAAGAAAAAACTCCCATTCTAAATATATAGCGTGACTTCAGATTAATGATAAAATCTCGCGTCTATTTTTTTCTACCTCCATGGTTCTTATGGTCTTCCGAAATCCCACTCAGAAGGTGTCTCTTTCTGCACTACTGTAGCAGGTTTCAATTCTTGAGGTTCAAGGTTAAGGATATGATTTACTAGAATTTTCGAACCCCTCTTGGTCAAACAGGACTCTAGCGACTTGGTACGACACAAATATGGACTTAAGATGTCACAAAAGATGAACCCTGCAGCAAACATTAATTATGTTCAATTTTCGAGAATAAATTTTTTCTTTATGACCATCCATATCAGTATGAACAAGTTTAATAATCTTTCATACGGAGTATGTTGAAATTTAGTTCAAGAACCCTTCCACCTAAATACCCTAAATGAGTTGTTTTGAGGACAGTATTTTGTCAGACCATGGGGAGCCGTCTTTGAGAGAATGTTGAACTCGTTAAATCATAATCTGAAATTCGTAACCTAGAAAACTTACAATCTAGAATATTAAGAAACAGCCTTTGTTTATGTGTGCTTGTAAACACAAAACATGAGTTTAGAAAATATTGATTTACAGAATGCATATACACTACGATCGTTATTTGTATTTTATTCACACTCCCCTCCCGCCACGTGTAAAAAAGCGGTATTTTTTCATAGTTTTGTGAATGCATTCAGGGATTTCATAATTTTGGCCTTGGATTATCTAAGATACATCTTGCTTTGGTTATCCCATCAAAGTCACAGTGACAATTATTAAAAAAAAATGCATAGGCCAAAGTAGGGTGTGTTTCACTGGGACGGAAGCCTATTGACTTACTTAGACTTAGTTCCTCAAACGTCGGTTGGCGCAAAAGGTGACAAAGCTTCCTCTCCACGACGACCTATGAAGAGCTTGTGGCCACAGGTGAAGCAAAGATGTACTCGCTGTGTAGCCCCCCTCTCTAGCCATCGCCCAAGCGACGCAATTTGCCTTTCACACCTTCTAATGCTGGGGGAACCAATATCAAGGATTATGGGCGAGCAATTATTTTCGAAACCATGTGCTTGCTTTTCAAGCCGTTTTGTCAATACCCATGTCACGCATCCATATATTAGCACAGAAAGGACATTACCATTTAGGAGTCGGAGTCTGAGCTTTAGAGAGTATGCTGTTTTTTTTTTTTTTTAGAATTTACCTAGTTTGGTAAAGTACACTGACAGGTGCTAGACTTTACCTAGTTTTTCCTGCACACACGAAGCGGGTAATGACCTCGCGCTCCAGGCTTCCATCAGAATTTATGAGTCTTCTAAGATACTTAAATTCTGCAATCTCCTCTAGTTTCTCAAAACCGAGCATCAGTGGCCGGCCCAGCATTGAATTAACATTGTTGCACATGACTTTTGTTTTTTGGGTACTTTTTTTTATTACAGGCTTCACGGCTCCATCACAAATGATGATTTGCCGCTAGTTCTGGTAGTTACCTCATTTTCTAACACTGAGGTACTTGTTATACCTTCCCTTGAACGCGTCAAGGGAAGAATCTTTCGGGATTACCTCTGCCGGCAATCTATTCCAAGTGGCAACCGATCGCCGGGCGAAACTCCTTTTCAGATATTCTTGGCGAGTGTAGGAGAGAGGTGCTGCCCCTTCGTCAGCCCTCTCTCTTTACGCTAAAATTTGACTCTTTGTCATAATTCTTTAATAAATACTGTTCAAACACAAGAGCCGTTGAATTTTAATGGAAGTGTATAGCGAGAACTTCGAAACAGCCCCTCCCCCCCAATTTTTTTCTTGCTATCGGCTGAAAAAAATGCGTTTTTAAAATTTAATTTGATGCAATCTTTTGCAGTCTGACTTAATGGATGTACGATCGGTGTATTCCTTTACAACTTCAAGGAATGTATCCATTAGCCTTTACAGGACACGAACTATGAAAAATTGTTTTGAGTTCCTCCTGATACCCCCAAAACCATCTCTTCATGGACCTTTATCATATTTCCTCTTGCTGATTTTAGCTTTTTCATTTTCTGCTACTTCCCCCTTCTCCTAAGACCATATCATCTTGTTTTGGGATAACTCGCCAAAATAGGATTATCATAATGCCCGAGATCGTAACTGTTAGTTTATAAATTCAATTTAAAGAAACAATAGAAGAAAATTTGGTTCTAGCCTTGGGTTATAACTATGAATTGTGGTAAAGGTGTGCTATAAGGTGGAAGTCAGAGAGGAAGACCGGAATTTTATTATTAGATTTTCCATAAAATGCTCTTTCCAAACATAATGATTGCTAATCATGAATCCCAGCCCCCTTCCTTTTGGGCCTAAACATTGTTGTAGGATATATAAAAAAGTTTGCTAATTTTGATTTGCTTTTTTTAAAATCAGCTTTATTTGGTATTATTAACCAAGCATTGATGAGGAACAAACACAAAAGATAATGGCGAACTTACAAAATCATGAAAATTTGTAATTAGCCCTGGGCTATATCTGGCCCCCTGTGGAGGGTGTGCTGGGATGTAATTACAACAGCAGAAATGATTACATTTGAAAAAGTTTCGAAAGGGGATTCTAAAGGGCGGTTTTTTTTTTGCCTATCTGATTTACAGTTACAAGAAACTCAAAAAATCTAATAAATAGAAATTTTGTGAATTTAAATGAATAAGAATTTTTTTTTAGCAGTGTTCATCTCAGAACAAGACCTAAGTTCATCTATTAAAAAACCAATATTAGGCACAGTACAAAGTATTGCGGCTATGCAAAGTAACAAGACTGCATTCTGCAACCAAGTGTATCCATTTTGCACTGCGGCTAATGATGGAAGATGTACCTCAATTTATTCAAAGTTCCACTGGCTCAATTTCAACAAGTTTGTAACCTCGTATAAAATTATAATTGTTGTTACTGTCGATTCATGCCATGTTTTGACACTGATGTCTTTGCAACCCCACATTTGAAATTGTCATTTTTTCATGTTCCATACTATGGATTAATGTCTGTTAGTTTAAGTTTTATCGCTGTTCCTTGCTTTCAGTCGAAAAAACACTTGTTTTTAAATGCATGTTTCATTTAAGTGTTTGTTGATGATAGCTGATGCAAGTTCATTATAATTGTGCTTTTTATGCACAATTATAACATCGCCGATGTAATTTTATTATATTTGGGCTCTTTTTATGTTCATGGCCATATTTTTAGCTTTAATACACTTATCTATCTATCTATTAGTCTACTTTAAACAACCGTAGATACATATACCAAATACCGTATGGATAAATCACAGTTTATATAATTATCCAGTATGATCTTTCCCTATGTCACCCATTATAAAAACCCAGACCGAGGTGCGAGTGCTCCAGAGAACGTTTTTGCAGATATAAACATAAGCGGCATTAGATCTTTTCATGGGTAGACAAAGATTAATCACCTACGGAACAAGTACTGACAAAACCACTTGGCCGGCTCAACCAATAAGTGGACAATAAGTGCAGAAATAAGTGGGAGGAGCTTTTTGTTCGCACCGAGAATGAAGAGCCAGAAATCATCTGCGGTAAACTTACTGGTATATTATATAAACTGTGGGATAAATACAGTAAATCTTTAAAAAAATTTGTGGATCTGGACTCCATTGCTCTTATTCAGAATTTTGAGCATTTGCTGCAAGACATGCATTCAGAGTCAGAAATTTCTTGATAAGGTAAAACCAATGCCCATACGCGGAACCGTTCTAGGGGGGGGGCAAGTGGCCCTGGGTGCCGTGGCTGGGAGTGAGTGCTACGGATGGGGTGCTATCCACTTAGATCAAATCTTTCATTTTGATTCGTTTTTTTGCTTATATTTGAGGCAGGAGGGGGCATTGTAATTAATTTTTCCTTGGGTGCCACCAACCCTAGGAACGACTTTGACGTCAGGATATTTGGTTGAGTTTTTCTAGAAAAGGCAGCATCCTGTTAAAGTTACATTGTTTTTATTTGATAAAGAGTAATTATGTCCTCCTGTTACAAACTAGCAAAGTGGTAATGCACCTGACGTCAGTCAAGGATAGAATTAAGGTAGTTTTTACATTTCTCAATAATTTTAAATAAGAAAAAAACACCGCCTCCCTAATGCATTGATAAGTATAAAAAACAGCCTTTTCAAAAGCTTTACATTTTCATCTATTTCTTTATTTAGGCCTTTGGGGGGAAGGGGGTATGGGGTGTGGGTCCTAACTATAGGCAAAAACAATCTTCTCTTTATCCAGATATAACAATTATTTTTTTTATCAAATAAGAAATACAAATTACCCCCTTATCCCTCGATACAGCAAATGACATTTCTTTATCAAGGAACATCCACCTCCCCTCCCCCTCCTGACCTTTAATACGGGGATGTGGTCAATATTTTACCAAGATAAGTAAAACAATACAATTTTACTACCTACGCTAATAAAATTTAGATGGCGTTTAAGCAATAAAATGCAGGGACAAAAAATGTTTATTGGATTAGCACAATTTAGGAGCTTTCTGATTTTTAGGCACCACCTAATGAACTATTAACTGAAATCCAAACTGTTGCTGTATATATATCCAGATTGAGGACAAGTCATGCAAAAGCCAGGTCAGCACTGAATTAGTTGGGTAGAGTTAACTCCCCTTAATGTAATACTTGCAATGATTACGATTAAGTTAGACATATTCTCATGAGATACAGGAAATTTGACGTACGAAGCAATATGTTAGAAACTTAGTTATTTATTACTTTGGTGTTTTTACAATGAGAGCAACTCTAGGGCAAGCAGTCTCGTAGGTGATCCTGTAGAAAGGCGGTATCGTTATCGACTAGTTATACAAAAGGTATTAATCTCAAGTTTTACGATTTTTTATTTTATTTTATATGATTTATCTGACCTATTTTATTGGATTTATTTTATCTTTATTGTATATTATGTTTTTATTTATGTTTTGTGTCCACAGCTGGATAGTGTTTTGATATAAAGTCGAACATAAATAATTTAGGCAAATGATTTAAGCAATATAAGAAGGGATTTAAATGCCAACTCTTATTTACGTGATTTGATATTAACGTGGCTTCATTCAAAACCCATTAAATGATAGAGGATTGCACGTATATCAGCGGTTAATTCACTCAAACGTCAACCTAACAACGACAACAACATCATTGGGCAGAAGCATTACTCCAAAGAAAATCTAAAATATAGTTGACAAAATGTGGATTCAAGTGAAAAATGGGATCAACTCTGAAGTTCCAATTAACATAAGTTTTGATTATGATCCAGTTTCCCAGGAGGATTATAATACATTAAAAATGACATCTTTAGGCCAGTGTTTTTCAGCAAGAGGACAATCTAGAATATCATATCTACTCCCCATCTCTCTGTGTGCTAAGACTTTCTTGCAAGCTACAAATGAGACCTTCGAGTGAGCTCCACTAGTACAAATTTTTAATATTTCATTTCTATTTGCATATATACTTTTTTTTAGTAATCCTGGCAACAAATAGCTATTAGTAACAGGTTTTTTTTAGGGTACACTAGTTTGGAAGATTGATGATAACTCAAAATTTATTTCTGAAGTAAATTAAATACAGCCTTGGAGATCTTTCAATGACTAATAGGTATAGCTAATACTAGGATGCCTACACTGCCTACACGGACTGGCATTACATTCACGATGATACTTTATTTCTCGGTATGAAAGTGAATCCATGTTAACTTGTGTCTGTTTAGTGGAATATAAGTCCTGCCTTTGGAATCCTGGAATGAGCTACTACTGCTGCTACTGCTAACAACTCATCGCAACACCTTGCCGCCTGAGGCCAACACAGCTAAGCGCGCTTCTCCTCTATCCAAATCTATTCAAAAAAAACCCTCTTTACACCCTCCCAGGAAGCTCCCATTTCCCTTACATCTTTCGTTTTGACATCCTCTTATACCAACCGAGAACGACCTGCTTTCCGTTTGGCCCTAGCCTCTGGAATGAAGGATAAAATAAGACTTCTCTTAGTACTTTTGGCTGTTTATGTAAGAAACATTTATTAGGGACATAAAAATTCTGTGAAATTACAAATCTGAAAGGACAAAAAATAAAGTTATAAAAGTAGGTTTGCATTCTGAATCAGGATTTATCGGCTTTATGTGTGGTTGTCCTTCACCGGCTGATTTTAAATATTTTAATCAGGCCAATGAAACCAGAGGTTGGTAAGAAAATAGGAAGTTTATTTAATTAGTAATAGCCTATACTGTTCTCTAATTCTAAAAAGTTGTATCTGACTTCCCTTGTAGAGTAAATGAAAAACTGTCATTGCTACTACCGTACATTAAAATCAAATCAACCGATTTGATTCACCAGTATTGGGGTTTCGCACTGTTCAGCTTGACTTTTTTTCAAGAACAATGTGACTGTTTGTAACCTAGGATAGTGTAAACTCAAATGCAATTGTAAATGAATTAAACTTTTTTTAGATTTTTAAACAGAGTTTTTCTTAACTAGTTTACGGTCTATTCAAAACCTTTTAAAAACCATACAACAAATAAGGAAAAAAATATTCGAATTTTTTTTTAGTATTTAATATTTAAAGTGCTATTGGGCCGTTTTTTGGTGGATTTTCGGCAGGTCCTCTTTCTGTGTGCCTGGATTCTTTTAATCTAGTATGCAAAGCAAAATCAAACAATAAAAACAAACAAAAAAAGGCCCTAGCAACTCAAACCATTGTGGGTTGCAAAGTGTGGATTATTTCGAAATCGATTAATTTCTACTATTTGATCCAATGCAGACGAACTCCAATAATGAGTATTATTTATCAAATTTAATACTTCATTTGGAACACAGGGGGAGAAATTGATCGTTTCCTTTGCACGTTTTCAGATAGTTTTCAAAGAAGATGAGTAAAGTGCTTTTGTATAAACTCATAAATTGCTCATAATTTTTTCTGAGATTTTTCCATTTTCGACCTAAATGTATCTAAAGGTATGGCAAAAAAAAAAATTCTCTTCTGATATGAATCTTTATCCTTACAAAATATCTTTTTGGTAAACGATATTATGTTAACCTAAAACTACGCCAGAACATAATAAGCTGATAAACAGTAAATTGACTGAAAGAGCTTAATGTTGGCTAAATGATATTAATTAAAAAACAAAAATGAATTTTCACATTTGCCACCCACTGTAAAAAAAAACTTTTAGCTTCACCCCTGACAATATACTTAACAGCTTATATTTTCCTCTTGAAAGAAACTCAACAATTGGACAAGATTTATCCACAATTTTTCTTAATTTTTATTCCTACGCTCTTTCTTGCTGACGTCAACAGTTACTACTGAATGTTTGAGCAATAATAAGCCTTATTCTAAAAGTCAATGTAGAGAAAAGCTTTGGTAATTATCTCTTTGTTTGAACTTTTACTGTTTCATTTATTTTTGTGCTGCTTAAAAGGGTATATTAGCAAACTGAGATTGCCACAACACAATGTAAAAGGAAAATTACAATGTAAGGGAAGTTTGTAATATATATATATATATATATGTATATATATATATATATATATATATATATATATATATATATATATATATATATATATATATATAAAAAATCGCGAAGAAAGGAAACGAGGACAATTAACAGCCAGTGAAAAAATTGAAATATTATGCAAATATTTCGGTCAAGACCTCCGCTTGACCGTCCTCAGTGCAGAATAAAACTGATAAAAATATAAAACCAAACCTTAAAATAAAAACACCAAACTAAACTAAACTAAAATTGGACGACCCTTTCCTAGTAAATTTTATTTCCTAGTTTGGTTTTATATTTTTATCAGTTTTATTCTGCACTGAGGACGGTCAAGCGGAGGTCTTGACCGAAATATTTGCATAATTTTTCAATTTTTTCACTGGCTGTTAATTGTCCTCGTTTCCTTTCTTCGCGATTTTTGTTTATCATGATTAGCCAGTGTGGTCTCAGAAATTATTTATATATATATATATATATATATATATATATATATATATATATATATATATATATATATATATATATATATATATATATATATATATATATATATATATATATATATATATATATATATATATATAAGAAGAAAATCTAATAACGACCCCACTGCGAAAGTGTACCAATTTTAAGAATCGAATGGCAACAAAAGAATTCGCAGCATCAACAAAATTATTGTTATATGTTAGAGCATATAAAGTATATGCTATGTTAATATAATATATATGTTAAGAATAGAATGACTACAAAAGAATTTGCAGCATTAACAAAAGGCTTGTTATTTTTTAGAGAATATAACATATATGATCTGTGAGTATAATATAGATGTGAAGAAGATACTGGTGACACAACACTTAGCCGCATCATCAAAATGACTGTTACCTATTGTAGCATATAATATATACACTGGTTTCATATAAAATATATATTAAGGAGCGAATGGTGAAAACAGAAGTTGCAGTTTCAACAAAATAATTGTTACATGTTATAGAATATAACATATGATATCTACTATATATAACATACCTGCTATATGCTATATATTATAGCATATAATGTTATATGCTAGCTTAATACAACGTATTTGTTTAGAAGAGAAAACCAACAAAAGACGTCGCAGCGTCAACAAAATTATTGTTATAAGTTATAGAATATAAACTATATGCTATGTGCATATAATATAAATTTTAATAGTCGAATTGCTACACAAGAAGTTGCAGATTCATCAAAATTATTGTTATATGTTATAGCTAATAACGTATATTCTCTGTGCATATCAAATATATGTGAAGAAGATAATGGAGACAAATGAATTTGCAGTGTTAACAAAATTATTGTTATCTTTTATAGGATATAATATATATTCTATGTGCGTATGATACCTATTTGAAGAATATAATGGAGACAAAACACGTAGCCGAATCATCAAGCTTATTGTTACCTGGTGGAGCATATAACATATGCGCTCTGTGCTTATAATATATATGTCAAGAATCGAATGTCGACCAAATAAGTCATAGTGTTAAAAAAATTAGTGTTATATGTTATATAATGTAAAATATATGTGATTTGCATTTGATCTATCTGTTAATAATAGAATGGTGACAAAATAATTTGCAGTGTCAACAATAGTAATTTTACATATGATTGCATATAATATCTATACTGTGTGCATATAATATATATGTTAAGAAGAGAATTGTGACAAAATAATTAGCAGATTCAACAAAATTATTGTTAAATATAATATCATATAATATATATGATGTGAGCCTGTAATATATATGTTAAGGATCGAATTTCGACACTAGAATTTTCAGCGTCAACAAAATTATTGTTATATGTTATAGCATATAACATATATGCTATGTGCATATAGTATATACGTGAAGAATAGAATTGAGACAAAAGAATTCGCAGCGTCAACAAATATATTGTTAAATGTTATAGCATATTACATATATGCTATGAGCATATAATATATATGTTAAGAATCGAATGGCGACAAAAGAATTCGCAGCGTCAACAAAATTAATGTTATATGTTATAGCATATAATATATATGCTATGTGCATATAGTATATATGTTAAGAATAGAATGGCGACAAAAGAATTCGCTGGGTCAACACCGTTACTTTTATATGTAGGATAATATTGTCTATACAATGTTAGCATATACTAAATATGTTAAGGCTCTAATTACTACAACAGAATTCGCAGAGTCAACATAATAAATTTTACATGTAATAGCATATAACATATTCTATCTACAATATATAACATACATGCTATATGCTATATGTTATAACATATAATGTTATATGCTAGCTGCATATAACGTATATGTTGAGAAGAGAATGACAACAAAAGAATTCGCAGCATCAACAAAATTAGTGTTACATGTTAGATCATATAACATATCTTCTATGTCCATATAATAAATATATTAAGACTCGACTGGCAACACAAGACTTTGCAGCATCAACAAAATTATTTTTACAGGTTAGAGCATATAACTTATATGCTATGTGCGTATAGTAAATATGTTAAGAATAGAATGGTGACAAAAGAATTTGCAGCGTCAACAAAATTATTGTTACATGTTATAGCATATAAAATATATGCTATGTGCATATAATAAATATGTTAAGAATAGAATGGCTACAAAAGAATTCGCAGCGTCAACAAAATTATTGTTATATGTTATAGCATATAACATATATGCTATGTGCCAATAATATATATGTTAAGAATCGAATGGCGACACAACAAGTTGCCGAGTCAACAAAATTAGTTTTACATTTTGGAGCATATAATCTATATGCTATATGCGTATAATATAAATGTTAATAGTCGAATGGTCGACACATCACGTCGCCGCGTTATCAAAATTAGTGTTATATTTTAGAGCATATAAAATATATGCTATTTGCGTATCATATATATGTTAAGAATAGAATGGCGACCAAATAATTCGTAGTGTCAACAAAATTATTGTTATATGTTATAGCATATAACATATATGCTATGTGCATATAATATATATGTTAAGAATAGAATGGTGACAAAAGAATTTGCAGTGTCAACAAAATTATTGTTACATGTTATAGCATATAACATATGCTATCTACAATATATAACAGACATGCTATATGCTATATATTATAGCATATAATGTTATATGCTAGCTGAATACAACGTATTTGGTGAGAAGAGAAAGACAACAAAAGAATTCGCAGCGTCAACAAAATTATTGTTATATGTTATAGCATATAACATATATGCTATGTGCATATAATATATATGTTAAGAATCGAATGGCAACAAAAGAATTCGCAGCATCAACAAAATTATTGTTATATGTTAGAGCATATAACATATATGCTATGTGCATATAATATATATATATTATATGAATTCGCAGCGTCAACAAAATTATTTAAACATGTTATAGCATATAATATATACGCTGTTAGCATTTAATATATATGTCAAGGAGAGAATGGTGACAAAAGAATTTGCAGCGTCTACAAAATAAATGTTATATGTTATAGCATATAACATATGCTATCTACAATATATAACATACATGCTATATGCTATATGTTATAACATATAATTAGAATATGAATATATGATAAATAAAAATAGCCCAAGCAATGTAAAATATAACCTTTCAAATAATAAAAGATATCTGGACGATCTTTTGGTAATAAATTGTGCAGAGTTTATTGAGATTTCAAAAAATATTTATCCACAAGAGTTAATTCTTGAGCCTAGCTATGGGATGGGACACATCCGACCATTTCTTAGATTTAAATATTAATATTTCAAATAATAATAAATTAGTTTTTAAATTATATAATAGAACGGATGATTTTAATTTTGAAGTAATTAATTTTCCATATCTTGAAAGTAATATACATTCAAATATTACTTATTCGGCTTATTATTCCCAATTATTTAGGTATGCAAAAATATGCAGTAATTACACAGATTTTAAAAATAGATGTAAAAAGTTGAGCGAAAAACTGATCTTAAGAGGTTTTTCTGCCAAAAAAATTAGTTGGCAATTCCAAAAATTTAGTTTCATGTATCATGAACTCTTCAGTAAATATACAAAAAATTATAAAGAAATACTGACTGATATTTTAGTCTAATTTCTCGTGCGCTTTTCTATTTTATGTTTTGGAAGTTTGAGTTTCTAGGGGTTTCAAACAAGCTTGAGGATTTTTAAATTGGTAATTGGTTCCAGATACCAATAAAAGATACATCTGGACATGTCTTCATTTGTTCCAGAATGGTCTCTTTCAGTGACCTCTGGGATTTGATTATGGAAACATCGAAACACTTTTTGTATGTAATTTTTAATAGCTTGACTAATATGCATGTATTTCACAGGTTTTACCTGACATAGGGTTACCATATAGATCTTATGGTAGAGGTGCCCCCGTGCTGGGTAAAGAATGTAAAGCCTCGAAACCCGTTAAGGCCGGTGGTATTTCTTCTGATGAGCCCTAAATGGAAGGTTTTACTTGGAAATATTTTGCTAGATTTAAGGTGCTTTTGCTGGTAATTTTACATCGACTTACATTTATTGATGACAACTTTGCATGGATTTGGACTTTTCTATTTGGTTGATGGTTTGGGTATACTGTTTGGTCCTAGGTAGTTGGATGGATGTGTAAGGTGAGAGCCTCGTTCAAATGCACATTTGTCTCAATTGCTGGATTAGGACGACAGTTTTTTTTTTTTTTTTTTTTTTTTTTTTTTTTTTTTTTTTTTTTTGCCAAGTAATTACCTCTTAAACATAATATGCTATCTACAATATATAACATACATGCTATATGCTATAGAATGTGTTATAGCGTTATATGTTATAGCATATAATATATATGCTATGTGAATATACTATATATGTTAAGAATCGACTGGCAACAAAAGAATTTGCAGCGTTATAACAATTCTTTGTACATGTATGATATTATTGCATATATGCTATGAGCGTGTGATAAAAATTTTATTAAGCTACTGGCGAAAAATCAATTTGCCGTAGCATAAAGCTTCATGTTACCGTGTGTAGAATATAATATATACAATAGGATAGTCTCGTATCTACGGTAATAATCTAATTGCGAACAAAGAAGTCGCCGTGTCAACAAAACTATTGTTATATGTTATGTATCATAACAGATATGAGCATACAAGAAATCTTATAATAATCGAATGGTGTCAAAAGAAGTTGCAGCATTTTCTAAATTATTGTTACATTTAAGTGCATATAACCTATATGCTCTTTGCGCAGAATAAAGACATGAAGACTCGAATGGCGAAACAAGAATTCGCAGTGTCAACAAAATTATTGTTATATGTTATAGCATATAACATATATGCTATGTGCATATAATATATAAGTTAAGAATAGAATGGCGACAAAAGAATTTGCAGCTTCAACAAAATTATTGTTACATGTTATAGAATATAACATATGCTATCTACAATATATAACATACATGCTATATGCTATATGTTATAACATTTAATGTTATATGCTAGCTGAATACAACATATATGTTTAGAACAGAATGACAACAAAAGAAGTTGCAGCATCAACAAAATTATTGTTATATGTTATAGCATATAATATATACGCTATGTGCGTATAATATATATTTTAAGAATAGAAAGGTGACAATAGAATTCTCAGCGTCAACAAAATAACTGTTACATATAATAACATATATGCTATTTGCATATAATATAAATGTTAATAATAGACTGGTAAAATAACAAGTCGCCTCATCTACAACACTATGTTTTCATTTACGATATTATAGCATATATGTTCTTTTCGGCTAGTCAATATGTTAAGTCTCGACTGGAGAAACATGAATTTGCAGCGTCAACAATGCTATTTTTACATGTTATAGAACATATATGCTATGTGCATATAATATATATGTTAAGAATAGAATGTCGACAAAAGAATTCGCAGTGTCAACAAAATTATTGTTACATGTTATAGCATATAACATATATGCTATGTGCATATAATATATATGTTAAGAATAGAATGGCGACAAAAGAATTCGCAGAATCAACAAAATTATTGTTACATGTTATAGCATATAACATATGTGCTATGTTCATATAAAATATATATTAAGAATAGAATGGCGACAAAAGAATTCGCAGCATCATCAAATTTATTGTTATATGTTAGACCATATAAAATATATGCTATATGCATATAATATATATGTTAAGAATCGAATGGCGACAAAAGAATTCGCAGTGTCAACAAAATTATTGTTATATATAATAGCATATAGCATATTGCTATCTACAATATATAACATACATGCTATATGCTATATGTTATAAAATATAATGTTATATGGTATCTGCATATAACATATATGTTGAGAACAGAATGGCAACAAAAGAATTCGCAGCATCAACAAACTTATTGTTATGTGTCATAGCATATAACATGTGCTATATATAACATATATGTTATATGCTACCTATTATATAGCATATAACATATATGTTATATGTTATCTATTATATAGTATATAACATATCAGCCTATTGACAATAACAATAACCAAAGACAAAGTAACAACAATGGTTATTTTAAGATGAGATGATTCCCAATTGTTGGCGAGATATGTGGCACTTAATGTTCTCTCTTAATGGCCTCAAATAATAAACCAGAACGGAACTCCAACCTCCTTTGTACAGAACACCTTGTTCCCAACTTTCCTAGGTAAACAGTGCGCATCCTCTGTCTCTGACCCGTTAGTCGCCAGTGGAAATATTCCGTTTCCTACCTCTTTTGACCAAGATTACAGCTTCACCTTCCTATACCAAAACGAACTAAGTATTCATTTGAAAACGAATGGTGAATTTGTATGAGGAAGACACTTAGGAATTCCTTAACTTATTCCGGACATAGCTGAGGCTAACACATCATGATAGAAGTTCAAAATTACCACAATTATTCAGCGTTGTTAATTGACCAAACTGTATAGCAGAAAAGTATTACCCCCCCCCCAAAAAAAGAAGCATTATTTTTGAAAATAGAAGGGGAAGTGAACATACCCTTCCTCCAAAAGACTTCAAGGATAGGGAGTGACTTTTAGCAATAAATAAAACGGCCAATTAATCTTCGAAAGAGACAGGCTATCTACTCGTGTTACGAAATTTTACAATTAGTAGTGACGCATTTATGTGAAAATTTCATAATTATAAAATTTGCTTGTTTTGAGTTTGACTTATTGTACGACTGTTTCTGCTTGTTTCATGCTTTATTACTGCTGTTTAATTTCGTTTTAAAGACTTTGAACTGCTCTTTCTAAATTTAACTTATTGTTTTTTTTTCAATTCTCATAGTTTCATTTTGTTTTATATATATATATATATATATATATATATATATATATATATATATATATATATATATATATATATATATATATATATATATATATATATATATATATATATATATATATATATATATATATATATATATATATATATATATATATATATATATAAACAATTCAAGTTCTCTTTTTTCCTTTTTTTTATCAAGAGCTTAAATAAGGGGTTAAAGATTATATATTCGGAAGAAACGTGGTATTTCGTGCTGCGTCATAGGAATTATGGAATACCTCAACATTATCACCTAAAAGAAGAACGTCATCGATATACGATAAGTAACCTTCATTGATATATAGGCAGGTGAACACAAATTGGTTGACTCACTTCTAAAGAGAAAAATATTTGCTTTGGAGTGAAGAACGGAGTCAAAAGCATTTAAATATTGATGGCACTAACTTAGATTCTGCATTTTGAGTTTTTATGCCTCTCAAGAATCGATGAAAAATTCCTTGGGCGTTTTGCACGCCAAATTTTTCATGAAAACTTAAATTGGTTATCGTCGTGATCGGACTTCGTGAAAATTCATGATAGACAAGCTTCTTAATAAGCTTTTCAATTGACCATATGTGTCACCAATTTTCGTATCTTTATTCTTCCTAGGAATGCACGTTACCTAAGTAACATGCATCCTCATAGCGCATCAGGTATATCCTGCTGGGCAATGCAGGCATAAAGAAAGATGGCAAGGTATTCGATCGATTTTGATATCCCGTAGATCCGGTGTTCTGGTTCCAGGCCATCTAAACCTCATAATTTGACTGGTTTTAGACGGCGAATATGTCCTGTAATAGATTCTGGCGCAACGATGATAAAGTTTCTTTTATCACGATAAATGAAATTTCAAATAGGGATAAAACCCTTTTAATAAACAGAGATAAATTTCACAAAAATACTAGTGACCGTCACTAGTACCGTCACTAGTACAAGTGACCGTCAATAGTACCATATGCAGTGACCATCATCATTTTTACTACTGATAATGGTCACTGCATATGTGACCGAAATATCTAGTAGTTTTGTGAAATTTATCACTGTTTGTGAATATTATTACTATCTATTAAAAGGATCTTATCCCTATTTGAACTTTTATTTATCGTCATGGAAAGGCAGTGTGGTCTTCCAAATTATCTAAGTTTTTTTTATCACTATTTTGAGAATGTGCTAAACGGGGACAAAGCTACAGGAAATGAATTGAATAAAAAACTTTGTGACATTGTGGAAGTTAAGGAAGATTTATTTTTCGAGGAAGAATTTGAGACAGTACTAAAAGGATTAAAAAAAACAATAAGGCCCAGTGTGCTAATAGTGTGGTAAATGACATTTTAAATATTATGTTTGTGACCTCACCTTAGATGTTAGATCCTACAGTGCAAACAGAAGCAGCCAGGGCATCCACAAAGAGCCGCAAGTCATCCCTTATATGCGCCACCGCCCAGACGTCTTCTCATGGGGGTTACATCACCGTGCAATTGTTGAACAGGTCCTGCTGATAGTTACGACGTAAGTCTCGGGACCCAATCATCCTTTATACAGATCATATGCCCAGTTGCTACCTGTGTTGCCGAATGATGTCTGCAACTATGGGACGACCTGAGATACAGTGCACTATCTGGTTTGTGACGTGATCTCTCCATCGATGTTCAGAACCCTCCGAAGGTGGTTGTTTTTGAAGGAAGGAATCCGCCCCTCTTGTTGCTGATTTAAATTCCAGCACTTGCTGCCGTAGAGAAGTGCAGAAAAGACATTGCTAATAGATAGCTTCATTTTTAATTTCGCAGAATACTTCTTCGATCGCCATACTGGTTTTAGTCGGTTAAAAGCTCCACTGGCTTACCCTATCCTCGGTGGCACTTCCCGCTCGCTTGACCCTAAATTTTCTACTGTGTTGAATCTCCACACTATATATCCAGCGGAGAATCAGTTGTTTTCTTACTCTTTGTCTTCTCTGTGTTAATCTTGAGGCCAAGTCAGCCAGCATTTTCATGGATAACATTGAGTAGATCCTGGAGTTTGGGTCTTGTTCTTTTCCATCAAGGCAATATCGTCAGCAAAATACAAATCGGCTAGCTGTTTCACTTCTCCAATTTGGATGCCAAACCATATACAATCATGGAGTACGGCGAGGACGAAGAGGAACGGAGAAAAACACAGCCCTTTTTTACCTCAGAAAGATACGAAAATATCTAGTATTCCTTTCTTGTGTTCGAAAGTAGCATTCTGTGTTTTCGCAACAATGAGGGCCACTATTTTGTCAAGAACTCCATAGTATCGTTGGATTTTCCATAGCGAACCTCGGTTGATGGAGTCGAAGGCTTTCTCGAAGTTCACGAAAATCAGGTACATTTTTTCAAATTATTCATTGTACTCCGTAATCATCATCCGTAGTGGTGGCGCTTTAAAAAGAGGAATTACCTGACGATGTTAGGTAAACTTCAATAAGACCCCTCTATAAGCAAGGCGATAAGAGTGAGTGTGGTAACTATAAAGCCATTAGCTTGGTTTCTGTAAAAAGAAAATAACTAAGTATAATGATACTTTTTAGACTTAGAGATGCTGCAGATAAAGTGATAAAAGTAGAACATTTTGGTTTTATAAAGGTAAGAAGATGTATTGGCTGAGCCCAACACAGCTGCGCATGCTCTTCCTCTGTCCCAGTCTCTCCCATCTGTTGATTATGTGCTTTCTCATAGCCTTTGCCGTGCTCCTTAGGATAAAGCTTAGTATTGCAGTGAGCTGTTAGCAGCAGCAGTAGTACTCCTTCCTTGTAAGGTATTGATAATGCTGTCAACTAAGTGATGCATAGCCTGAATTACTGCGAAATTGGCCGAAAGTGTTAGGAGACAAAGTGCAAGGCGCAATCTGAGGCATAACGACTAGGAGACAGAATGTTCACACTGATGACTAAAAGGGATGGAATACGGAGCGTATGCATAATTGACGCCAGTAGAGAGGGGGGTGCTACTCGTGACATTACCACGTGGTTTATGGTCCTAATATGGGCATAGAGTCCCTAGGGGAGATGGATTTCTGAGAAATTGATTGCGTAATCAAAGTGTGTCAATGACCTAAATTTCCAAGGTCGATGTTGTTGTTGTTGTAAGTGCACGCTCTCAGCGAATGTCAAGGTCGATGTTGTTGTTGTTGTAAGTGCACGCTCTCAGCGAATGTCAAGGTCGATGTTGTTGTTGTTGTAAGTGCACGCTCTCAGCGAATGCTATGAGTTTCCAGAAATAGAAAACAGCATTTGTTGTTGTTTTGGACATGTACATGCTCGAGCCAAATGTTATGCCGTCTAGGAATTTGGAACACATGTGCTGTCGACCTCAATTCACCTATCGTGAATCAATAATTCCCCTTAGAAACAACAAATTAATTCCCCTTTCTTGACAGATCAATCAACCAATGACATCATCTGTCAGACTTTAAAAATTTTCGCCTAGAAACGATTCTCCTGGAATAAATCCAAGTCATTAATGTCTTTGCCTCGGAAACAACTCTTTTGGTCAAACTCCAAAGGATATTAATAACCAAAGGTCTTGGAAACAATTCTCAAAGAAACATCTTAGCGATGAATTGTTTTAGCGCGGGAATCAGGTTTCTTATTAATTTGAAATGCATTAGCGCAGAGATGCCAAAAACAAAAGGAACACGCTGAATTACGTTTAGGGATTATTTGGTCGAAACTGTTTTAGACAGGTTATGGAACTATTTCGGCGAAACAGTTAGAGACATTTTAAAAGATGATTTTTGAAGAGATTTTGGAAGAGGTTTTGAGTGTGGTCGTTATAATACACAAGTTTCATTTGAACAGTGTTGTGAGGTCCCACTACCCCAACCCCAAAGGGTTCCAATCCCTCTAACCCAACCCCGAAGGAAGCCACCGGTCCTCAAAGGTCCCCCGGGCTCCCAAAGGGCCCCCGGCCCTCAAGGTTCCCACAGACCCCCCCCCGGGGCCCAAAGGGCCCCTCCCCCTTTGGCCACCCAAAGGGGCCCCTCTCCCTCCATATCCTCCCTCCTCCTCCCCCTCCCCTCCCCTACTCCCCCTCCCCTCCCCTTCCCTCCTCCTCCTCCTCCTCCTCCCCCTCCTCCTCCCTCCCCCTCCTCCTCCCCTCCCCTCCTTCTCCTCCTCCTCCCCTCCCCTCCTCCCCTCCCCCATTTTTTTTACTTTTTTTGTGCATTGAGACACAGAACGACCCCCTCCCCCCAGCCCCTCCCCCTCCAAAGGTCTGATTTTTCAAAGTTCATTTTGAATTTCTTTCATTGAAATGCAAAAGTTGGAATATTTCAGTTGTGTTTGGTTGTGGTTTACCTTGTCACATCTACTTGTTATTAATTCTTCAAATCTCATTTTGAAGATCTATCGATGAAAATAAGTAGTAGGTCATTGACAGAGTTTTATGTTAGTGTATTCAATTGAAAATCAAAAATACTAAATATAAATCTAATTTCATTTTTAATTTACTTTGTTGAAATGCAAGAGTTGGAATATTTCAGTAGTGTTTGGTTGTGGTTTACCTTGTCACAGTTGCATATTCTTGATTTTTGAAAGGTCATTTTGATTTTCTTTCGTTGAAATGTATGAGTTGGAATGTTTCACTAGTGTTTGGAGGCGGTTGACAATGTCAAAGTTACATTTTCTTGAATTTTCAAAGTTCATTTCGAATTTCCTACGTTGAATAGCAGGAGTTGGAATGTTTCAGTGGTGTTTGGTTTAAATTTTCACTCTTACATTTTCTTGATTTTTCATTGTTAATTTTGAATTTTTTTCATTTAAATAAAAGAGTTGGAATATTTCAGTAGAGTTTGGTTGTGGTTTACCTTGTCACTGTTAAATTTTCTAGATAATTCAAAGTTCATTTTGAATTTCTTTTGTTGAAAGGCAAGAGTTGGAATATTTCAGTAGTGTGTTGTTGTAGTTTACCTTGTCACAGTTACATTTTCTTAATTTTTGAAAGTTCATTTTGAATTTCTTTTGTTGAAATGAAAGAGTTGGAATATTTCAGTAGTGTTTGGTTGTGGTTTACCTTGTCACAGCTACATTTTCTTAATTTTTCAAAGTTCATTTTGAATTTCTTTCGTTGTAATGCAAGAGTTGGAATATGTAAGTAGTATTTCGTTGTGGTTTACCTTGTCACAGTTACATTTTCTTGATTTTTAAAAGTTCATTTTGAATTTCTTTCCTTGAAATGTATGAGTTGTAATATTTAAGTAGTTTTTGTTGTTGTTTTACCTTTAAAAAGTTGATTTTTCTTTATTTTAATATTTAATATTCATTTTGTTTGGTTGAAATTCATGTGTTGGAATATTTCATTAGTGTTTGGTTATGATTTACCGTGTCACACTTTCATTTTATTGATTTTTCAAAGTTCATTTTTAATTTCTTTCGTTGAAATGAAAGAGTTTGAATATTTTAGTAGTGTATGGTTGTGGTTTACCTTGTCACAGTTACATTTTATTGATTTTCCAAAGTTAATTTTTAATTACTTTCGCTGTAATGTAAGAGTTGGAATATGTCACTAGTGCTTTTGACTGGTTGACCATGTAACAGTTACATTTTCTGGGTTTTACTATCTTAAGTTTTAATTTATTTATTTTTATTTCAATAGTTGGACTATATAAATACAGTTAGTCAGTGGTTTAAATTGTCAAAGTTAAAGTTCCTTGATTTTTCAAAGATCGTTTCGAATTTCTTTCATTGAAATGTATGAGTTGGAATATTTCAGGTGTGTTCCGTAGGGGCGTACCGTGTTTCAGCTACATAGTCTTAATTGTTCAAAGTTCATTTTGAATTTCTTTCGTTGAAATACAAGAGATTGTCTGTTTAAGTAGTTCTTCGTATTGGGATACAGTGAAACAGCTCATTTTTATTGATGTTTAAATGTACATTATTTTTTAATTTCGTTTTAAAGATGGAGTTGGAAAATTTCAGTATTGTATTGGAGTGGTTTAAATATTAAAATTTTATGTTTATGGATTTTTAAATTTTCATTTTTAATTTCTTTTATTGAAATGCAAGAGTTGGAATATTTT
>NC_142795.1:69421557-69440517 GCF_049724085.1 Artemia sp. Qi Xiang Cuo | reverse complement strand
ATGGTACTAACAACTCACATAGACATAGACATAGACATAGGTTTATTAAGAACGAACAGCGTAGCCATGGCTAATTTATGTCGTATTTACAACAATATGGAAAAAAAAGAAAAAAAAAATACAAATGACACTATAAGAACACTTACACGTGAATACAAATAACACTAAGTCTTGTTGTATGCTTATACAAAAAAGGGGACAAACGTGTTTTTGTAGCGGTTGGTCCTGCAGACCGGGGGTTGTAGCTTCAACTGGGATCTGGTTCTTTGGTTAACAGGAGCATCGGGTGGGAGGATCAGTCTGTGATGGGGCGAAGATAGCAGTGACTTGCCGAGGGACATGATCAGTGATAATCGTCTGTCGCTGAGGGATTCAAGGTTCAGTTCTTGTAATAGTTTGTTGTAGTCGTCACTTCTGTTAACAACGATTATGTTAACTGCTCGTTTCTGCAAAGATTCAAGGTCATCGCAAAGGTAGTGGGTGCTCTGGTCAAAAGGTCCCAAGACAGCGACGGCGCATTCGAGTAGAGGTCTCACATACGTAATGTAGGCATTTTGTAGGCTTTGAGTGTCACAGCCAAACTTGCGCATCAGGACTAGGGTCTGAAGTGATGCATTGCCAGCTTTAATAACCTTTTCCACGAGTTCGGTGAATGTGCAGTCCATCGATAATGTGACTCCGAGGATTTTTGCAGATGGAACAATAGGGAAAGGGACTTGCGGGAATTCCAGATCACGTTTTAAGGGGCAAAACCTGAGGATTGTTGATTTATCTGCATTCAGTGTCAACTTGTAACGTGCACAGTCCTCAGAGAAGGATGCCAGAAGGGTCTCGCTGAACTGACGTTCAATTACACCTTCGCTCACGAGGTATTTGAGGACAAATGATAAATCGTCGACGAATTTGAGTCGCTCTTCGAAATTCTGAAGGAGGAAGTTGATGAGGGAGATAAATATGAAACCAGCAAGTCTTGTACCCTGAGGGGCTCCACAGGTATGTTTAGACCAGTATGAGATCAAGTCACCTTCAAACAATGGAAATACACACTGCATTCTGTCCTGAAGGAAGCTCATCACTAATGCAAGAGACCGCTTCTGTGCGCCCATTGCTCGCATATTTTTTGCTGCCGTAAGATGACAAATCAGGTCAAATGCCTTCCTGAAATCGGCGAGAGCTAGGTCGATAAAGGTACTGCCCTTGTCAAGCCACTTAAAGATAATGTCAACTAGGCGCACGAGGTATATCGAGGTATTGCAACCTTTGAGGCCGCCATACTGGTAACGGTCTATGTTTTCCCGCGTTTGCTTGAGCAATTCACGCAGGAT
The DNA here is from genome assembly GCF_049724085.1 of Artemia sp. Qi Xiang Cuo. Taxonomy (NCBI): domain Eukaryota; kingdom Metazoa; phylum Arthropoda; class Branchiopoda; order Anostraca; family Artemiidae; genus Artemia; species Artemia sp. Qi Xiang Cuo. The sequence goes on along the minus strand of NC_142795.1, from coordinate 69,439,192 downwards.
GAATGACTTGGTGATTTTTGCAAAGGTAGATGTGATTGATATCGGTCGTAACTCGTTGCAAGATTTGGGTGTTTTAGTCTTCGGTATAACACGCACAAATGCGCGTTTCCAGCACGACGGGAAAGTTGACTGGGCGAAACATTCACTGATGATGTGTCCAAGTGGCTTGGCGAGGAAAAGAGAGAACTCTCGTATTAACCTTATAGGCAGCTCTTCAGGAAAAGAGCTACTGGATGGACACAACTTGTTCAGCTCTTTGAAAACTTGATACTCAACTATTTCGATTTCACCTTCGTCGGGGCATATTAACAGTAGATTCTCTATTTCAGTGTTAGTTGGGGCAGGAAAGGATGTACAAATGTCAGTAAAGTAATTGTTGACGTCATTTGCACTCACGAGTGACCCATCATCGTTCAGAATACGGATACTGGATGATACTGTTTTTCCAGCAATCTGCCTCACTAGACGGTGCCATTTACGGGGATCCTTTTTTATTTCAGGGTCCAAAAGGGATTTTCCGAAGGACTTTCTTGCCTCGCGACAAAGGCTAACGAGTTTGTTTCTTAATAATCGTAACGACGTTGCGTCTCCAGTTGACTGCCTTACAGTGTTTTTTTTCGCGACTCAGCTGTTTTATTTTTGGAGTGATCCAGGGCTTGTCAGATTCGCTCACGACAAATGGCTTTTCCGGGAAAATTTCTAAGTATTTCTCATAGAGTAGGGACTGAAATATTTCTGCTTTCCTGTTGACATCGCTTTCGTTGTATACTTCGCTGAAGCAGTGAGTACCGACCCACATTCCGTACGTATTAATAGCAGACCTCGTGATTGGTCTCCGGAGTACTTTTATTTTCTTAAGCTTCCTGATTTCACTTTTTGCCTTCATCAGCAGAGTGTGATGGTCCGATTTGCCCAATGGCCCGTTCGAAGACACGTCTTTGTAATATGGAGCAAGGTTTGTAAGAATAAGGTCAAGGGTGCTCCCGGTCACATGGGTGGGTATCTTGACCACTTGTGACATACCCAGCGTATTAGCAAGCCATTGTTTCTTTGTTTGGTTGAAGTCACCAGCTAATATGAAGCCCGGGCGGCTATACCGCTGACGTAATGTGTCTAACGTAGACTGAAGGTAGGATACCAACAGCCGTCTGTTCTTGGCGCTTTCAGGATAGTAGATACTTGCAATAATGATGCAAGAGACATCTCGTGGTAAATGTTTTGGCTTGCATAATGCCCAGATCGCTTCATGGCTAGGGTCATTGAAGTTATCTAAATATTTGCAGGGGATATCATCGCGTACATACAGGGCAACACCTCCGCCAATCCTGTCTGTTCTAGTGTTCAAGAAAACCTTGTAACCAGCCATCCTTCCACTTGTTTCATCGAGCTGCCATGTTTCGGTAATTGCGGCGATATGGATATTATTCTGACGAAGAATGACATCTAACTCATCTACTTTATTCGTTAGTGAGCGGACGTTGCTCAGAAGGAAGTTTGGAAGTTGGTGTTTACAAGAGAGAACCTGCGGTGATAATACTGGAGGACAATCAGACCCGAAATCATTGGTAGAAGCATTGTTGTCAGGAATCAGCCGGGGCGGTAGGCTCATGCGCGGGATTGAGACTAAACAACTCTCACGCTTAGGCTTTTGGCTGGCCAATCGTCCGTAGGTGACTAACACGTCAATCTTAAATTTCTTTCTGCCACCTCTGCGTCCTCTTCTTGTTCGCTTCCGAACGAAGGGAACGTCATCTATATTTTTATAAATTCTTAGTGTGACGAGTGTGGCTATGACAGATGGCGCCAAAACAGCAAAAGAAATGAAAGTACCTTTTTTGCATTGATCAATCCAATTTTCAGCAGCAGCCTCAGTCACAAAGAATAGCACTATTAATACAGTTTTGATTAATACCACTTTCATCGCAAAGGGAGGAGTATTTCAAGGCACTGAACAAGTTAAACTAGGATAGAGTGACTTGCAGCCTCAACGGCGCGAGAGCCATCTATCATTTTCCCCCCTCAAACAGGGTCTTCTTTCCCCGCAGACGTTACTTGGACTATCTGTCTTGGCTTTTCTCGGTCTACAATTACCCAGCCCAGTCTTGATGCAACCTATTGCCCAAAATACTTGATAAATTCAATTCAAAACTCACTGCGGTATTAAGCCGCCAGAGGCCAACACAGCTATGCACGCTCCTACTTTATCCCAATTTATTTCAAGCCTCCCTCTTTACAACCTCACAAGTTCAAACTTCCGTCAAATCCTTTCTTGCGACCTCTTCCAACTTTATTGGGGGACAAACTGACTTTCACTTGACCTTAAATGGTTGGCCAAAAAGAACAATCTTTGGCAACCTGTCATCCTTCATTCGCTAAACGTGTCCTAGCCAGTTCAACCCTTCGCTGTTTATAGCCCTAGAAAGCGGGATAGAAGCACATAGATATGTTTTCCCTTTATCTCAATGTCACATCTGTACCACTGAAGCGGAAAACTGAAATGTCAAGGAATTGGGTTTAAAAGCTTGTATCAACACTAATTTCTTCCCAACTATTGCTTTCTAGCACTATGTCTTTGTATCTTCTACTAGAACCATGATACATACACGAAAACTGCTTTTATGTGTTTCCATATTTTAAATATTTCAAAAATTATGCCTTTGATATTTATTCTGATACGTCAATCATAAATTTTATGCTTGAAAGTTAAACAATGTTCAAATCTACAAAATATGAGCGGGATACATAATCGGCGCTGTAGTCGTACGCAATTTTAATTTTATCCACAAATGTGACTATAATTTGATCCGAGCATAAACAAAAATTAAATTTATGTAAAAACTTTACAACCTTGCCATTTCCTAGTTCGCCAGAACTTGAGTTAATTCTTTGCCCTTTTTAAAATGAACTCACCTATTAGTCAGCAAATGTTTTCATTTCCTCTTTAAATTAATTTAGTATTCAGGAGGAAAACAGAGAAATTAGGTTAACACATTTCCTCATAAAAGAGTAATTTGAATTGTTGCCACGAGCAAAAATATTTCTCTATGGAAAATATCTTGGAACATTACGAGGCCATAAGAGTCCGTCCGTACGGAGTACTTTGTATTGCCCTAAATTATTTTAGCTGTAAAGGATAGTAATCTGTCACTAAGGACCCCATCCACGGTCATAACGAGTTATCATAAAAAGCCCTCCTCTATCCAAGGCTTTACGATCTGCTGTTGAAATTTTCTATCGTTAAATTATCCAACCGTCTAGAGGCGCTAGTTCTTCTAACAATGTTTTAACGAGACTGTTTAACGGCAGAGGGAATTGTCTGTTGATTGATTTGAAATGATACTTTTAAAGGAGGAAGAGGATGAATACTGCAATAAAATGTTTTAAAACGGTTTTCCTTATTAGGGTTAAAAGCATTGGGGGGATATACTGGAAGATTTAGCAATTTAAGATGCGCAATAAAATAAAGATTTAAAATTAAGATATGGCATTAACTGCTCAATCATTATGTTCTTCCTCTTCTTCTTCTTTTAATTTGGTTAACATATTGAAAGCGTTCTAAGAAAGGGACAAAAAAGAGGTATCAATGCAGCGAAATTCGTGAAATATAACCCAACGTTCCAATAAATACTATCATGGTCATGACTTCTGGCGCATTCAATGGTCACTTTGTAATCCAATTTAAAATTTCACTACTATTTTAGGATAATCATATATAAATAATTTTGTTTTGATTAGTGAGACACAACGGTGACATTTTGCTTTCTGAAAAAATAAATTTTTAACTCCACAATTTGGTTGAATTTAGTTCTTGACGCAAAAATTATTTTAAATGAGATATAGGCACTGTTAGTATTCAGCTATCCAATGAAATTTCTTGCTCTTGTCAACGAACTATGCGAACTGTTAGCAACCAACATTCCTCCCTTTGTCTCAACGGATAGCTAGATGTTTCTCAACAAAAATGTTCAGAGGATGTGCGTGTTGCAAATACAGATGGCTCTCGTCTAATGATATGACTTATGACTGTGTTGATGGCGGAAATATTTACTCTGTTCTTAGTCGATCAGGCCTAGTCATTTGTTACCATCACTATCATCTCAACCATCATCAATTCCGCAAAGTTCATCATTACTATTTCTGGAAATCCCAAACATCATCGTCAGCATCACTATCACCAACATTTTTTTCTGGATTACTTCACCAGCATTTTCCAGGCCAAAGATCTCATTAAAACAAAAAGAAGTCGGGAGAAAAGACTACAAGAAGGGGGAAAATATAGTCCTAGTGAGTCGATTCTTGCTATGCTAAACATATATCTTTAAAGCCTGTCTGACCCTTCCAAACAACACTGGAAGAAGTGAACCTTTAATCCGATCGAAAAGTGTTTCAACCATTTTTCCTCTGGCTTGTTTTTTATTTTGTATTACTCAAACGACTTAGATCAATTTTTACTTTTTTTTTCTTTTTTTTTTGTTCAAAATTGACCACATACTACAATGTGCCAAAATATCAGAAGTAACCAAAATGAAACCATCAGTTACCTTCATCCATAAACCATCATTTCTCAAACAACATAACAATTTTTAAACCTTCTTTGCACAAAATTTTTTTCTATGGTCAAAACGTTTCAATTTACAGAAGATAAAAAAAAAAATAACAACCTAACTTATTCACCCAACGTACAGATCCACGACTGCAAATTAGATTTTCACAAAGAAACAACATATTATTTCCACAGTTAAATTTTTCTCTGCCAACCATTCACGAATCGAGAATTGCCTCAACGATCGCCCAAGAAAACTCAGAACAGATTGGACGAGTACATATATACCATACATTGTTTAAAATTAAGCTGTTCTCCTAAAATGTTTGCCTTCTTTTAGGCACGTTGATAGACATACATTTTGGGGGAGGGTAACACAAACAGGGGGATTGATGAATCTTCCTAAATATTTCTTGACAACGAATTTTTATTTATCTAATACAAACACAACAAAACCTTATTTTAAGCAATATCGACGTGTCTTTCCCTTGTTTCTTTGAGGTCAAAATACACCTGAGTATGTAGCCCTTATATTTTTTTAGCTGATACCCAAAACCTATGACAGAAAATCCACAAAGCCAATCATATCCGTTCTACCCACGGAAAAAATAAGTCATCTCAGGATTCTCTACGGAAGTCATCTCAGGCTAAGTCGTATTATGGTCTGGGGGGATACACATTTTAGTCTTGACTTAGGATCTTCTATCGTATACAATTTGATACATGTTGTTCATTTTAATATGAAAATGTTAATTAGTCAATCAGGGACATATGTGTTCTTATGTTAGGCCAGCTCTTATGCCAAATATCCTTTTTACGTGAGTAAATCTTGAAAAACATAGGGGATATACTGAAATATCCAAATAAAATTTATTATCTCATCGCTGCATACCCGCACTTAAAAATTTTGCCTGATGAATTCAATTTTTTGTTATGAGTCAAAGTTGACTTGAATATCTCACCAAGGATTCCGTTACCCCTCTTTTCCCCAGGAAAAAGCAATTCAATTCAAAAAGTTTCACCCTTCATAGAATAATAATACCATTGAGACAAAGTTCAGCAGAAAGAGACAAACTTTAACAATGAAGAAAGATGTACAGCTTCTGAGGATAACTTAGTTAAGAAAAAAAGCAGTGACAAAGTTAAGACATACCCCCATGTTTGATTAGGAGGGGACATTGAGATAAATGACTTTCCTTATTTAAAAAAGGCACTGAAATATTGCTTCTGCTTATTAACATATTCACTACCTCAGTCTTGGATAACTTAAAACATCTTTAAAAAAAAACGAGATTTAGGAATATATTTTGAACATCTGCAGAAAGTGAAGAGTATTTTCTAGGGATGTTCACACCAAAATATAAAGGTAAAGCTAAGGGGGAGGGAGGGGTTCATTTTTGGTAGATTAGAAGATAAACACAAGTTCAAATCGAAGTTACAGGCTTAGGTGATATCACTTCATCTTTCAGTCAATTATAATAGAAACGCTAGAAGATGCCAGTTTAACTTGCCTACTGTAGGAGGTCGAAAAGGCTTTGTCTGAAAATGTCCAGTGAAGGAAATATGGCAAAAAAAAAAAAAAAAAAAAAAAAAAAAAAAAAAAACTGTCGTCCTAATCCAGCAATTGAGACAAATTTGCACTTGAACGAGGCTCTCACCTTACACATCCAACCAACTACCTAGGATCAAACAGTATACCCAAACCATCAACCAAATAGAAAAGTCCAAATCCATGCAAAGTTGTCATCAATAAATGTAAGTCGTTGTAAAATTACCCACAAAAGCACCTTAAATCTAGCAAAATATTTCCAAGTAAAACCTTCCATTTAGGGCTCATCAGAAGAATACCACAGGCCTTTACGGGTTTCGAGGCTTTAAATTTTTTACCCAGCACGGTGGCGCCTCTACCATAAGATCTATATGGTAACCCTATGTCATGTCGAACCTGTGAAATGCATGCATACTAGTCAAAATCCTAGAAATTACATACAAAAAGTGTTTCAATGCTTCCACAATCACCTCCCAGAGGTCACTGAGAGACAATTCTTGAACAAACGAACACACGTCCATATGTATCTTTTATTGGTATCTTGAACCAATTACCAATTTAAAGATCCTGAAGTCTATTTGAAACCCCTAGAAACACAAACTTCGAGAAATTATATTAAAATATCTTTCAGTATTTCTTTATAATTTTTTGTATATTTACTTAAGAGTTCATGATACATGAAACTAAATTTTTTGAATTGCCAACTAATTTTTTTGGCTGAAAAACCTCTTAAGATCAGTTTTTCCCTCAGCTTTTTACATCTATTTTTAAAATCTGTGTAATTACATATATATATATATATATATATATATATATATATATATATATATATATATATATATATATATATATATATATATATATATATATATATATATATATATATATATATATATATATATATATATATATATATATATATATATATATATATATATATATATATATATATAAAACCAACAAAGAGAAAAATCTCTAAAAAAAAAAAAAAAAAAAAAACAAACGATAAGGTGGCCCGGGGAGATAAAAGGAAAAAAAAATAAAAAAAAAAACCCGGATATTTCGCCGTTATAAAAAAAAGGCGTATTAAGCACAAAAGACACAAAAAAAAAAAAAAAAAAGAAAAACAAAAAACCCAATAAAACCACCACCAAAAAAAAAAAAACCAACAAACCGTGAAACACTGCCCAAAAAACAAAAAGTAGGGTAAATATTATAAAAAAAAATATTTAATTAATTGAGGAAACCACATTAAATGAGGAAAAATAAAAAAAACTTTAAATTAATTTAATTATTCAGTTGCGAAATAATCCTTTTGTTAGCTATTACTGAAGCAAATCGTTTTGGTCTAACAGGTAAAATAGTCCCCTGGTGATTATTTAAAATCTTTACTCCCTTATTGACAATTGATTCACTCTTTAGAAGGTTATCATAAATTGGGTCAATATTTAAATTACCCGTGTCCCTATTTATGGAAAGGTTAGCAAACATATGTTTTTTAATTTCTATGGCTTCCCTGGCCCATTGGGTGTACCCCTTATCATTAGAAATAGCCAAGGCTTCATCAAATTTTACAAAATGGTCTGGTTGAAGCCAAATATGCTCTGCTAAAGCTGAAACGAAAGTTTCTGGAGGCTTGCTTAATTGTAGGGTTTTTTCTATTGAATTACGGTGTTCAATAAACCTTTCAACAAATTGTTGGTGAGTCCTACCAATATAGAACTTCCCACAAGAACACGGAATTTTATACACCCCACTTACTAAATTTCCCCGAGTTAAATCCTTACCAGAACTAAAAAAACTACCCATTGGCCTCAGCGATTGGAAACATGTATCAATACCAAATTTATGTAAAACCCGTGAAAGTTTCTCCCCCAAACCAGGTACATATGGTAATGAAATGAAGCTTTTTGATACAACTAAATCTAAAGACTGAGAAACCTCAATAACCCTACTACTATGTTTGGTCCGTCTATTTTCAATTATTTTATCAATGAACTTAATTGGATAACTATTACAAAATAAAATATCCCTCAAGTATAACAATTCTGAATCCAGAAATTCCTGGGACCAGATTTTAAAGGCTCTATCCACTAGTGAAATGACAACCCCCATTTTCACCGACATCGGGTGGCAAGAAGGAAAATTTAAATACCTATCATTGTGCGTAGGTCTTCTGTAAATCGAGAAAAGTAAATGGAGATCCCTTTTGATTAATAAAATATCAAGAAAAGGTCATATATTATTATCCTCAAATTCAACTGTAAATTTAATATTATTATCAAAACTATTTAAATGCTTACAACAAAGGTCTAAGGAGTCCAACCCATGTTTCCAAACGCAGACCACATCATCCATGAACCTCCCCCAGAAACAAGGGAAGATTCTAAAACTGTTTATAGCGGAGGTTTCAATGGCATCTATGAATAGATTGGCCAATAAAGGAGAAAGAGAAGCCCCCAGAGGTAACCCACAAATTTGTCGTGTTTTGTTTTTATTTTGTGTGTTTGTGGTTTTTAGTTTTATCTTGTTTTTTTTGTTTTTTTTGTCTTTTGTGCTGAAGACGCCTTGTTTGTATACAGGCGAAATATCCGCGTTGTTTTGTTTCTGTTGTTGTCCTTGTCTCTCCCCGGGCCACAGTCTCGTTTTTTTGTTTGTTTTTTTTGAGATATTTTTATCTTTTTTTGTTTTTTTTACTTGCTGGCCGGTTAGGCTTCATATCTTTCATATATATATATATATAGATTTAGGTTACAGACAAAGATGAAAAAAAAAATTAGCAAAAGGAGTATTTGCTTAACTTCAAAATGTATGGAACAGCGAAACAGTTAGAAAAGACTTGGCGACGACGCACCCAAGATTACTCATTACGAACAGAATTTTCAAGTCCATTGGGTAAGTTTATGATGAAAAAAATGGCTTTGAGAAGTTGCAAACATGCTTAATTACAAGAAGAATAGAGAACAGGATGACCACCGACCGGCCAAAGAATTTTGGGAAAGGACTCTAGTATCTAGTACGCTGGTTTTTAGTGTTTTATTTATGTTGGAGAATACCTGGAGTCAGTTTACTTGAGCTATATTTAAATAGATATTTATTTAATAAAAAGCTAAAAAATATTTTTTTTTCTTTTTTTGGATCAGTTAACCTAATTAAATCCGTAAGAAATTTTTTTTTTTTTTTTTTTATAAAATATAAATTGAAATGAATTAAATAAAAAAAAAAAAAAAAAAAAATTATAAAAACTGGGGTAATTTTTAAATGCAAGTTAAAGACCAGAACATAAAAAAAAAGAACTTATAAATCTGACAATAAGAATAACGTTGGTTAGATGGATTTTGGGTGACGATAGCCTACATTTATAATAAAAATTTTACATTATCAGTCCAATAATGACAAAAGAAACCCCTTATAACATACTAAAACTACCTACCTGACTCTCAGGCAAATAACACTAGCGCCACTACATTTCAGCTAGTTTTATTTGTCTGAATCAGGGGTTCCCAGCGTTGAAAGTCAAGGGAGAAGTCTAAAATGCCAGACTTCAATGAGACGTTGGAAGGAACCCCTGATACATCCTACTCGATAATAAACTCACCGTCAGCGTACCCAAGGTCGTGAAGCAATCGCCGTCAATGTAGCTCCTCCATTTGGCTGTAACTGTGAATGAGACTGTTGGCCTTGAGCGAAATTGAAATCTAAACTCCCCTCGACGTTCAATTCATGTTTCTCGATCTCATCGATGTTGCAGTCTATGCCACCCTGAAATACAGGCTATATCTCCTTAGTATTGTTATGTGAAAATTTATGTGGTGACAATAAAAATCTTATACATTAAAAAAATATAAAATAATAATAATTTATTTAAAAAAAAAATATTTATATAGTCTTTTTAAAAAAAATATTAATATATTTTTTTAATTGATATTAATTTTTATTGTCACCACAAAAAAACAACTACATCTCTCCAGGCCTTAAGAAACATCACTATGCTGTGGTGACAATGTGGTGTATTTGTGGTGTAAATAAATATTAATAAAATTTAAAAAATTAAAAAAGTAGAAATTTTTATTTAAATTTAAAAATTGAATGAGACTGTTTTAAATAAAAATTTCTACTTTGATCATTATTGCAATTCTAAGCATTTTTATTGTCACCACAAAAAACAACTACATCTCTCCAGGCCTTAAGATCCATAACTATGCTTAGAAGCTCCACTATTTCTTCTTTTTGTTCCGTGATGGATCTTTAAGACTAATAAACAAACAATCCAAAGATTTAGAAAAGCATAAATAAAAAATACACAAAACAAAGAAAAGAATATGTTTCATTCGGGGAAAGAAACAAAGATCTAATTAAAGAAGTTCATTACTATTCTTTCGGCACAAAATTAGATATCTACTTTGGAAAACAAAACAAAACTTAGAAATAAGTTATTTTTAGAAACAAAAAAGCTTTAAAAAAGAACTAAAAAAATACCTCCTTATTATGACCCTCTTTATGGAAACTACATAAGGTCAGCAAGTTTCATTAAAAAGTGACAAATTTCATACCTCGTGTGGTCTAGAGCTACAGGGGTGGGGATTTTTTGGAGGGGGATAAGGGTTTGGGTAACAGGACTCAAGATTTTGTATTTGGGGGAAAGGGGCAAGATATTTTTCTGTGGTCCTCACAAAACAATATAAGCTAATGTTTTTTGTTTTTAGTGTTTATGGTTCTCGTCCACAAGTATTTTGGCTAGAATTTGATCATTCTAATTTATATTTCTATTATAAATCTAATTTATTCTATTATAAATTCTGATATGATAATTTTACTTTATATTGATAATTCAACAAGCTCTATATCTAAGATTTAATAACCAACTTTGATTATTTTATCATATTTTCAGGATGACATGATGCAAAAGTGAGTTGGAGCAAAAAAAAAAGCCGAGGCTTTTTTCCATTTCTTTCTTTAAAATGAAATTTGTTTAGAAAATAATACACTAACCAAGAATCTAACAAAAGGTTATTATTTTCGTCAATATTATATATATAAATTAAACAAACAAAAAAAATGATAAGACAGATAGATAGAAATTAATTATTAAAAATAAAAATCGCAGATTATAGTTGTCTATGAGTTGAAAGAGAGGAGGGATCTAGAGGCCAACTAAAACATATACAAAAAATTAACAAAAAAACATACAGATAACGCAGAAATAACAACAGAAGATAGGAGGGAAAAGGAAGAACCAAGCTAACAAAAGAAAGTGATCAGGAAATTTCCCCCTGTTATACCACTAAGAACAAAATCTCAGCAACTGAACTCTATAGCACGGTCTTGTGTGTCTCTTTTCTTTATCGAATAAATGTCCTTTTAATATAAAACTAATAAATAAAACAAATGAACGTAAAATAAGAATAAGGAATATAATACAACTAACACAGTAGATAGAACGACAGTGAATATGAGAAAAAAGTAAGAATTGAGGAAAAAAATAATGAATAAATAATTCTTTTCTTTTAAGAATGAAATAAAATATAATCTTGATATAATATGAATAGGTTAACAAAAAAAAGAAGGCCATATATCACTGTTTTTTATTCAATCACCTTTTTCTTGTTCACTTGAGAATGCTCTTCTTTATCTTTTTGATTCTTTTTCTATTCTTAACGCTGTTTCTTTTATTTAATTCTGTGTGGTTGTTCTTTTGTTATATTTTCTAAATTCTATTTTTTACTTTATTCTTCTTTTCTATTCATCTTGCACTAAGGAACAGCTGAGCGGATGTCTCGGCCGAAATATTTACATTTTCTCTTCACAGTCTGTTTTCACTGACTTTGATTTTTTTTTTCTTTCATTTTTTCTTATTTAATGAAAAATTTTCAATTTTTCTGCATCTTTATCAAGCATAATTTTTTCTATTTATTTTCTATTCTATTATATTTTATATTCTATTCTCTTCTATTATATTCTATTTTCTATTCTATTTATATTCATTTTTTCTATCAAATTCAAATTAAGTCATTGTCGGAGTGCCAAGAAGCCTTCATTAGCATACGGTTTATAAACGTGAGCTCCCTAAATTTACAAAGAAATTTATATTATTGTGTTTCGAAGCATCGTAAGATTAAATAGACCGTTTTAAATAAATCAGATTTCACGAATTTTTACTATTCATTTTGCAAAGTTAGAGATTAATCTAGCTCAGTTGGACCTAGGATTCAAGGCCAACGTGGGAGAAAAACAATACAGCTTTGGAACATTGGATTTCATCCTTGATTTACTTAGCAAAACAGATTTAATTCTTACTTGAAAATTGTCAAAGCTGATATCCAAATCATTCGGCATGGTGTTCTGTCCTGCTGAATTCAAAGCCCCCATTAGTTGACCCATCATCTGTGACGGTGTAGGTGTACTACAATTAGATGGGCTTCGCTTAGGAGGAGTTAGACCCTGGCCTAAAGCTTGGCGGAGCAAATTTCCGGATTCTAATGATGAAGGCCCGGTTGCTGAGCAGCCAAGAATTTCTGAAAAGAAAAGAATAAATAGGCTGAAGATAGTCCACCGTATAAAATGAGTGTCATCATATATCCTCAATTATTCTATGTAAACTGGAGTAGTAGTTAGGGCTAGGGCGTAGGACTAGATTTAATGATTAAGGAGTGCCAGGATAAGAGATTTGAGTAAAATCTCAGTTTTGATAGAAACTCAAAAATAAAGAAAGTTCTTGGAAAGAAATGAACTTTTAAAAAAGTACTCAAAATTTCCCCTTTTATGGAGATTACGTACAGTCAGCAATTTCCATTGAAAAGTGACAAATTTTATAATTAGTTTGGTAAGTATAACTTGTTTTCTTAATTTACTCATTTGTGCTAGATTTTTTTTTTTTTTAATTCACTTTGTGTTTACGATAGTGTCAAAATTTGATTTGATTTTTTAAAGTATTTATAATAAAAGTTGATTAAGAATAATAATTCATATAATAAGCTAATTAATTTGATTTTATTATATACACTCTAGTTACTTTTTTATAAAAATTTCGGAGTTTAAATTTTTTTTTTTGGAAGGGGGGGGTTCAAACCCGGCACCACCTCCCCCCTGGATATGGCCTTATTTCTGACGCATCATAACTTGGAAGTTAATATAAAAGCCCCCTAAATGTTTTTTTTTATATATAATCGTTAGTTAAGAAGGATTAATAGATCATTCACACAAAACATTATGAATTTAATTCAATACTTAAGAACCGGAGGCGTCAAACTCGTGTCCGGGTCATATTATCATAACAAGTGTGCATAAAATCAAAATTAAATAAAACTATAGCGCTATTCATATATCCCATTCTTAATTTACTGAGTTGACCGATGTTCATCTTTCAAGGGCAAAGTTTGTGACTGACAGATCAAGAGTGAAGATGTAAGGCATGATTTTTCGAAATAAGAGGAGGAAAGCTAGGAGCAGCAGTTTTTCTGTCTGTAAGATGAATCTGACAAAAAAAGAAGACATAATATTAATAAGCAATAGTTGGGAACAAACTAGTGTTGATACAAGCTTTTCAAAGCTATATCTTCCCATGTCAATTTTTCATTTTTGTAAGACAAGTGTAATGTTAAAATTGAGGAAAAACTAGTCTAATCATTTAGGAGAATAGCAACCTTTTTGGCAACCCTCACGGCATCACAATTTCCAGTTTTGGTAAGCACAAGTCAAACCATTTAGCAACTTTTTCTGCCACACCACAGGGTGTCACAATCTCCAGTTTGGTAAGTACTGGTCTAACCATTTAGGGGAGTAGCAACTTTTATTTGCCACTACTCAGGGAGTCACAATCTCATTCTAGTAAGCACTAGTCTAATAGTTTAAGGCGATAAAACTTTTTTTTTGCCACGCCTCAGGTCGTCATAATCTCCAGTTGGGCAAGTACTAGGGGAATGGCTTTTTTTTCTGTCACACCTCAAGGCATCACAATCTCCAGTCTGGTAAGTAGTAAGTAGTCTGGTAAGTCTAATCATTAAAGGATATAGCAACGTTTTTGCCACACCTCAGGGCGTCACGATCTCCAGTTTGGTAAGCACTAGCTAGTCTAATCATTCAGGGACTAGCAACTTTTTTTTAAAACACCTCAGGGTGGCAGAATCTTCAGTTTGGTAAGTATTAGTCTAATCATTTAGGCCTAAATCAGTCTGGTCTAAATGTTAAATTTTTATTGTCATAACTGCATAAAAACTTTTTCCCCCATCACACCTCCAGTTCACTTAGCAACGTTTATTCTAATTATATTTTAAAAATTGATAAAGAATTTAAATAAGCACTGTACTGGCATATCCTGTGGTGTTTCAGTTTTGGGGTTTCAAGTGTTCAAATGTTATATAAATACGTCACTCAGAAATGCAGAATTAATAGCGCTAGAATATTTGACTGACGTACCTCTATAACATTTAAGACATTGTCATTACCGTCAACGAACTTGGGGAAAGAAATGAGGTTGAACAAAATCTGCCACTCTTAATAGCGTCAAAGCCATTCAACCGCATAAATCCGATAGGGCTACGTGGTTTCTAATTATTAAAATGAGGAGGCTTGATTATTTCCAAAACGAAGGAATAGTTATTCCAATTTCTTAGAAATTTATTCTGAAAAATTTAAAAAGAAAGGGTAAGCACTATAACTAAGTACTATAATGAGTCGAGATGACAAGCAAATCCTTCATAAAATAGGGTCAAGCACATACAGTTTATTTTCATAGTCAGGGGGGCTTATTGAGAATAACTATAGTGATAACACGGAACTTATTCTTTCAGTAAAAAGAATTCAATTCCCTAATATATCTGCACACCCATCATGAGAATAAAACAAAAGCAGGGAGCTATTCTCCGCATTACAATTCTACTAAGAATTTATACTGAAAAAGCACATGCACAAAATTTGAAAGGAACTAATCATATCCTAGTAGAAAGTGAAAATCTCGTATCTGTATAGCTTTCCAAATTGTTGGGAAGATGTTGAAAAACTTACACGCACGAGGTATGGGTGCTATCAGGCGCATACCTCCCTCCTCTCAGAGGAGAAAACTTCAAAACTTTTCTGATGACCCACATAATCGCTCATACTTTTCATGCAGTTGGCCAATTTTTTTTTCATTCTTGACGAGCACCCTTCCCTCTCCTGCATTCCAGATCCCTCAAGAATAACTTCTTGCGTGTGTACCTAGAACACACAAGAAGTGCGTGTTGCCCTCCCGATCAAAGAACGCAGACTGAAATGGTTGAACCACGTGATACAGAAGCCACCAGAGTACATGTATTGCCGTATCCTTCTAGCTGAATCCCTCAGCTCATGGAAGAGACACCAAGGAGGACAGCGGAAAAACTGGTGGAACCTGGCTAAATCAGATCTTGAATCTATCAGGGGGTTCGGAAAGTTCGTACACAGATGTAAGACCCGATGGCTCGCACTTGCAGAGCAGATGGCAGCAGACCACACTAAATCGTCCAAATAAATCTTGAAGATCCTCGATGCCAGGCAGGACGGAAACGCGTAATTCTCGCCACAAGTAAAGTACCAAAAAACCACCTCTTTTGGCATAAAAGACAAAATAATTTTGACATACAATAGCTTCATTCTAATTGAGCATCACGAAGATCGGTCAATTTTTATTTAACTATACAGAAATTGTTTAATCATAGCGTGAAGACAACTAATCCCCAAATTACAGCGATCTCATTAAAAGCCAATAATAAAGCCAAATGCAATACGGTACCTTCATGGCAAATCTGGATGAAAGATGCACTATTATAGTGACCCGTAGGTCTTTAACAAAAATAAACTTTCGTGCCATTATTTGTCGCAGTGGAGACGTGTATAAAAAAAAAACATTAAGCCAGTAAGGAAAGAAGGGTTCATCTATACTCATCTGCGGATGGCACAGATCTTACAAAAAATCACTAAGCCATAATAAAGCCAAAAAGAATATACCCACTATTACTCAGGATCCAAAACTATTACTACAACAATTAACAACTCACTCCAGCACTAGGCCACTTGAGTTGAACACAGAAGCACACGCTCCTCCATCCCAACCTATTCAAAGATCAACTCCTTGTCACCTCCTATGAACTGTGGCCACTAAGCCATAATAAAGCCAAGTGAATTTGCTTTGGATGAGAAACAGACTTTTATAGCCCCATACAGTACCTACTGAAATATCAGGGGCAATAAACCATTCCCAATTGGGTTCAAGAAGATAGTGAAAAATATTAATTTTTCGTTGATTTATGGCACCACGTCCTTTCAGGATTGCAACTTCTTTGGATTTCCCCAAGATCATATTTTACCCCGTATTAATAGATTTTCGTTTCAATTGCATCTTTGGGAGGATTTTACATACCAAACATTATTTTAAAAATTATATTCAGTATATATATTACTATTATTATTTAATGTCCTGGGATTTCTTTTTGCCAACCTTAGGGATTTTCTGTAACTGAATCCTATGATACTCATAAATACTAAGCGGCAACCCTGCTTCTTTGGAAAAAAAAAGAGGGTTTGATTTACTTTCATTATGAACCCTCTGTATTATGTAACCACAGGTAAGCTAATAAAGCCTGGAATGGAAATGTAAAAAGATAGGAAGAACCTCTGGTATGAAAGTCAAAGTAAATAATATATATTTACTCATAATTATGCATATAAAGGAAAAATCTCATTTTAAAATTATGTAGTTTCTAGGAATACATACAACATAATAACTTAATGAAACAAAAGAAGCTTTCCTTTTTGCCAATGGAAAGTCAAATTTATGCCAAAAGAAACTAATTTTTTTTATTATGATATTTATAAACTAATCGCTTCGAGAGTGTCAAATTGCACACGTGTGGTATCATCCTAGAGAATTGAGAATGCCAATTCAACACTCACATTTCCGTGACATAAGAGTTGTATTACACAATAGTTGGACATAAATCATGAACAGAAAACGATCTTTACAAAAAAACTTGGCAACATACAAATGCAAGTAAAATAGAAAGGTTAAAAATGAAGATACGCGTTAAAATGGTCCAGCATAAGCGAAAGCACAGCCATCTGGATTTTATCATTTTGTAAAGACGGTATACGAGCCCTATTTATAAACTATTATTTTATCATTATTGGTACTTTTAGACGAACTTGAGATTATTAAATAAAACAAGAAGGTTTTTAAACTGAAAGTAAGGAACGACATTAAAACTTAAAATGAACAGACCTTAGTCCGTATCTGAAAGGGGCTGTGCCCTCCTCAACGCCGCGATAGTTAATCGACATTTTTTTAGTTATTCTATAAATAATTTTTTGAATCCGAGAAAAACAGTATAGAACCGATCGCGGCGGAGAGGAGGGGACCGCCCCTGTAATAGAAGTACGCATTTCTGTGCTTTTTAAGTTTTAATGTCGATCCTTACTTTCAGTTTAAAAAACTTGTTCTTTTTATTTAATTTCTGATCGTTTTTTAGTTAATGCAGCTTTTATTTGGCTCACCGTCATTGAATAATTAAACAAAATTTACATAGAAATTT
>NC_142795.1:69397112-69421057 GCF_049724085.1 Artemia sp. Qi Xiang Cuo | reverse complement strand
CTGATAGTCTCCATCGATAAATATCTCTAATCGGGATTGGTCTCCCACTTGGCTGGTCAATATTTATAGCATTTTTTGGTATTTCATCAACCTGATGATCACCACTTATACCAGAGTGGCTAGGAATGTACTGAGACAATGATGAGTGTCAATGTCCAACTAAGCATGAGGAGCTGAGGACAGCAGCTCAATTATTGATATAGAGTAGGAATATTCGATAAGATGATTTTAATTTTGACTGAAAGGTTTTTTTTTATTAATTGTTTCTAATTAAATGATTATGTATTTTAACTCAGCAAAAATTCTATATACATAATTATATAATTTCTCTCAACGTGATCTGCTAATTAGATGACGTAAAGCAACCCGTTATCACGTCTCATTCATTGTTGACAACTCCAAAAATATGTGGAATTTATTTGATGATTTCAGTTTATTCATTTCATCAAATTTTTTATGGGCACAATTTATGTGGGTTAATTATTTAGTACACTTATTTACCGTATGAGGTTTTTTGTTACTTCATCACTTCAAGTTCTTTTCGTTTAAGACAGTAGGTTAACGAAACTTAGAATGTAAGTTTACATTAATATTAATATTAGAAAACTACTCTGCTATTCTTCTATACATTGATGGATTTCTTAACCAAGGATGTAGAGTACGTTATATATTTTTTCACTTAAAATTTAACAATATATTATAGATATTATATAGGAGAAAAAAATATAATATCCGTGTGAAGATTCACATGAAATCTTTTAATCTAAGCGAAACCATGAACATTATAAATTGTAGATTACAGTCCGTCTAGCTACTGTATCGTCGCTCTTTATTTAAATGGTCTACTGGGAGAGTTCATTTAATTAAAGTATATCATTTAATAATGTGCTCAAATATTAAACTAAGAATAATTGTTACGTTAAAAACAAGCTAAAATTTTCGGCCAATGACCTGGTATCACCTTTTTTTCTATTTTTTATCGCGCGCGTTTTGATTTCAAGTTAAATTCTGTGGTTTTATCAATGTATATAAATATAATTCAGTATGATAATTAACTCTATGAACAATTATACAAATAATGACCGAGATGCAAGTGCTCGGGAGAACATTTCCAAAATTATAAAAATACTCGACACTCGTTTTCAGTCAAGTTTAGACAAGTCCTATTTATCTTGAACTATAAACTGGGATTCAAATTTGTAGCTATAAATTTTGAAGAATCTAATTTTAAATTAGTTTATTATAAGACATATATAAAAATCTATAATTATAAGTGCTCTTAACGAATTAGATGTTTTATAAAATTACTAGGTGGTTTAGTGTTGATGTGAAATGATATTTGAGTTAGTGTATGAAAAAATTAGTGGTACAGTGTAATAAAAAAATTACTTTTGATTCCAGATGTACTTTGAGAATTTTTGTGTCTGCTCATAGCCCGTAGGTAACAAAAAACACTTAGTGTTTCTGACGGGACAGTCTGGGCGCGTAAGGTTTGTGTTTTCTGTGTTATCTGATTTCTACGAATATTACCAATTTTATGATGTTATATTTCGGTTTATCTGTGACTATTGTAAGTCACTGGCTTTGTCATAAACAACTAAAGTAATTAGTGAATGTTATGATTATCAATATAATTTTTTTACTGTATTGACAGGTCTTAGGTATGTTTATCAAGTGAGATACTTAGTTATTTTTTTAAACTTTTTAGGAATGTATTATATTTTTTAAAAAATAATAATCTAGTAGATGTTCTGTCACTCAGCATTATAGAGTTTAGTAAAGGTGATCTTTATACTCTGAATATCGACACGTATATATTATAAAAAAACCTCTCAACACTTACACCCTGCAGATAGGATATTGATGTTTCAAGCAACTCCACAAAACAGACATACAATGGTATAGGGATCTGTTTCATTGAAAAAATAAAATCAGTTCAACGAGGCCTCTCACGCACTTGAGTGACCCAAGTCCCACGCATTCAAGTGTGAGAGTTATAGGTCGTTAAGACTGGTAGAAAATACACTCCAGCGTTCGGAGCGGAGTTCTGTCTCCTGCACACTCCCCGGGGGAGATCTTATATTTTTTACTTTGTCAATAGTTGCAATGTTATGAGGTTTGAGGTTACAATATCAAGAATAGTGCTGTGGTTTTGGGTGCGTTGAGTTGGGGTGGGGGAGGGGATCGTTTGGTCAGGTGGAGTATATTTCAATTTTTTAATTTGTAAGTTGGGACGGGACATATATAGGAAAGGGGGGGGGATTTACCCCCATGATTAAAAAAACGATAATAAAGTAAAAAAAAATAAAAAATTTTTTAATTCTATCGTAATTAGATTATAGTTTTAGCCGCATCTTAAGTACAAAAAACGTTACTCTCATGTTTTTTTTTGTGCTTTCAAACGATCTATTGTTTGGACTGATATGCCTGGTTTAGTAAGGGGTCCGTCTTTAGTTATTTTACAAAATGAATAAACATATATTAATTTGCTGTGTAGCTTATATTAGTGAACCCCCCAATATAATGATATATACTTAATATTCGTCATAAAATGAGTTTGTTAAGTCCTACCAAAAATTTCTAGCCTTTCATTTACGTTTACCGTTTTATTTATTTCTTAATATGATTTCTTAAAAAATCTAATAATCATTAATTAAAAATATTTAATACATTATATGTATAAAAATAATTCGGTCTATACATGAAAGCTTCCAAAATACAGAACTGTGTAAAGATATGACATGTGATGTACACTCCTTACTCACGTGATCGTTACTCTAAAGTTTGACTGTCTAAGAAATTTTTTATTATAAAAAAACCAAGCTTCTTTTTTTTATTTAACTAAATATAGCTTCGTTTTAAACTATTCCATGTGAAACAAGTCTTCTATATTTCTGTTATTAACATTTAAATTTGTAATTGGATGAAATAAGCCCTAAATCCGTGTATGAATAAAAATACACAGGAAAAAATCAAACGTAAGAGGAAAAAAAAAAACTTTAGACAAAAATGGGTTCTCTATATTGGCCAGGGAGGGGGGGGGGGTAAATTCAACCCTGGCGTAATTGCAAATTGTGTTTTGAACCACCATATGACATTTAAGGAAACCTAAATGTTGTATCGATTACACAATTAACCCAAAGTAAAGGGGGCCCACACCTCCCCCCCCACTTGGGCGGTAGGGTATTTATAATACAAGTAAAGTTAAATTAAGTGGGAAGGTTTTTTATTTTGGTTCAAAAACTTGCGGCATTTTTTATGTAAATCAAGTAAATAAGGACATAAACATTTCCGATTGAACACAACCCCTCGCACGTGCGGCTTTCATAGTATTTTTTAGTCATCCAAGATTCCCCTAGTATCGTTTAGTTTCTTTTTGTCATTTAGTGGTTTGTCAAATTAGTTATCATAAAAGGGTATTATTTCATTATTAATATTCAAAAAATCTCATTTTACCACTAAATGGTGTGTACTCTATATATTTTTATATTATCAATAATAATTATACTACTAATAATAAAAAAATGAAATATGTTGACCTCGAACCCATGACTTTAAGAATAATAATCTGATGTTTTACTAGCTGAGCTGGCCTAACTAATTTGGTGGGTTTTTCGATTTTGTTGCCTATATGCATTAGAAAACGGGTTTCTGGAAAGTTTATAAACAGCCAATGTTTAAGGTCTGTTAAGTTATTTAAAGAGTTTGGTATTTATTAAGATTTTTATTATGTATTTGACGATTCGTACGATTAGATAGTAATCTTAGGTTTATAATGATAATATTATAAATAAAATGGTATATGGTTAGTTAGTATGATTCTATACAAAATTGATTCGATTCACTTATAAGATAGGATATGATAGTTTTCTGAATTTTAGGGGGTACTAATTTACTATTAATAAAATGGTCGGGCTTAGTGTGAGAAGTGAATAAGTAGAAAAAAGTTTCATAACCTTTAGTTGTCGTACATTTTGTTTTGTTTAGTTTTACTTTTATCTTAGCATGATTTTGTTTACGTCATAGGTTGTAAAAAGTATCGGGCCCCCCCCCCACTGGAGGTTTAAAAAGAATAATGCCCAATAGACATAAATGGAAGAAGATTATTATTTACGCTGTAAAATTAAAGTTTGGGGAGTATTGGCTTTAGGCGCGGGGGGTAATGTTTGCGTGGTTGTGCATTAAAATTCTGTTAATAGATGGTTTGTTACTAGACTATTTCTTAAAAATTACAAAGTCTAAGAATTTAGTATATATATTAAAATAAAAAATTTGTGTTTAAAAATTGGGATATCAAACAATACGGTATTAAAAAAAAAAGTAAGTAATTTTTAATTATCATTGAAATTAATTTTTAACAAATCTTTTACGATAAAAGTGGAGTGGCCGGAATACCGGACTGGAACTGGGTGTCTGGGTGTCAGCCCTCCTGGGATCTCGCTCACCCTTACTGCGGCCCGTCACCAGAGTTCTCTCTGTCCCACGTGAGAGCTGTTTTGACTCTTGCTCAGTGTACAGAGTCACAACTCTGACCAGCGTACCACCCACCCCGAACGCGCATCTCCAGGTCTTGAAACCGCGCCCCCTTGGACAGTGAACTCTCAACCACGTACATGTCTTCTGCGCCATGACGTCTAATTGACTTTATGAATAACTCATTCATGGAATTTATGAATTAACTCTCATACTATTAATGGAGGTAATTTTTACTCGCAATCGCAGTTTTTTTTTTGAATTTTCATTGCCACTAGGAATTATAATTGATATAACAAAACGCCAAATTTAATTCCTTATAATCCTAACATAGAAGTTTATAATAATCAACTTTTCTGTACAATGCATTTGATAGATGGTAATTCTTTTGATAAGGTGATGACGCTCAGGCAAAGAAGTAGAAAACATCTTTACACTTCTAGTTTTGTATTTAGGCGTGTGGGTGTTTCGGTATGGAAAAGTCTTCCGCAAAGCACTAGGATGGCTGAGAGTATGTCCCCTTTAAAAATAAGATAAAAAATTTCTTCAGTAATCATTTTGTGTAACGGGGGGGGGGCTGTCGGCGTGTAGACTGTTGGTGCGGGTAAAAAGTGTATTTTGTGTTATTATTTTTTTACTTTTAGTTTTTTCTCTTTTTTTCTTCAATAAATATATTTCAAAAGTTATTGAAAGATTTTATTAATGACATAAAAAAATATGTAAATATGTTCAATTTTTATGTATGTTTGGTATAATGTTAATATTGTGTCTTAAATAAAAATTAATATTCCTCTAATATTTTTCTCTGTTGAAAAAAATTAGTTTTGAACATTAACAAATATGTAGATTGACATCATATAATATAAAATAAAAGTAAAGAAAGTGTATCACTTAATGTAAAGACTATCTTATCAATCATTCTCCAATATTCAACTAATTCTCCAGTGAGGAGATCTTCGTTTATGGTATATGTCATGAGTTTGCTGCTAACGTGACTTAGGACTTCTACCGTGTAGTGGGTGGGGTAGAGAACGTCGCAACTTCGCTCTTTCTCGTGGATTGATTTGCTGCTATGCGAAGGACATTATCCACGACAATTTCAGCTATTTTAAGCAACATCTTTTCAGTCTGGCTTTCCTTGCCTGTAATAACCAAGTGGCATTTTCAGCCCAGATTGTGCAGTGAATCAGTAGTAGTTTGGACCAATCTGGATGCCACTGACAGCTCTACTGATAAAAAACATAGTTCAGAAGCCTAACAATGCTCCTAAGATAGTGTGTAAGTAATATTATGATGGATAGATTAGATATCTATTTTGAAGAAGTGCCTACGCCCTGAAGGGCTGACCTCGATTTTGGGCACATTTTTACAACACTACACCCCTGGTAGGTACGGGACAAGATCCGTGTGTATGTACTGAGAACATGGAGTACAGTTATCCGGGCACGTTCGAGCGGTGAGGGGTGCCATAGCTGGACCCTTTCAAAAAGGCTATTTGTGAACAGACTATTAACTAATTTATTTATTTTTACACACATCATAGACACAGAAACTGATGGAAAAAACAGTATAAAAGAAAAAACAATGGTACAGACAAAGAAAATACACATACACATCCCTCAAAGTAACGAGAGTAGAGGAACTCCAACTTAGAATAATAATGATCAAGCACTTGATTAACAGCAGACAATGGATCAGTTACTGCGTATCGACGGATTAGGTACGAATTGCTCTTTCTCAGTGGACCTTGCAGCAGAAACTTCAAATTTCTGAATAAAATTCTACGGATTTTAAATTTATCTTCCTTACGAAGAAGTTTCCAAATTAGTGTTATACATAATATAGGTGGCACCGCGACAGCATTATAAATTATAGACAATGAAAACCTATTAAGATGTCTCTTCGAAGAAATTTGGCCCCATGCGCAGGTCGTGCCACCGATGACAGTGACAGTGTTACAGTGTGTCACCGATGGTCAGTCCCTAGTATACGAGTGACTCCACAGGCTGGACAGACTGGGATCCTAGTTGAATGTTAGGATGAGCAGACTCATTCCAGTTAACCAAAATTGCTTCAGATTTTGATACACTAAAACCAATGCCAAGATCACAATACTGAGATGGCAGAATATTAAAATTTCTTTCTATTCATGTTATTTGCAGATAAAAATACAAGATTTCATCTGCAAATCCAACTATGGTCACATCTATTCCTCTTAGACTACAGCTTCTAGTGACTTTGGACTGCGCCTCGTAAATACTTTTAATAAACAACTATGGATAAGAAATTGCACGCTTTTTAATACCTTTTTTTTTTTACAGTGATTTTAATAATGGGTTCTTAATTATGAATGCTTAAACACACAGTGTGTTGGCAATACATACCATGAAGAGGTCGAAAAATAGCTGGGTCGACACCATTTTTCCTTAATTCTAGTATTATCTGTGCATGTATGCCTGAGTAAAATGCGTGGCGTACATCATATTCACCAAGAGCCAGCGATTCATTAGAAATGTGCGCATCTAACAGAACTGGTGATGAAAAATTTAAGGCGTGATCAATGCCATTGCATTAAGGTAAAAATCCGGTGTGGGGTGGGACATCTAAAAAAGGAAAATGTCAAAATTTTTAAAAATATTAAAACAGCCTGCAAAAAAAAAAACAACAGAGGATATTGGGTAAGGTTTAAAATACTTAGGGTATTTTTTGGGGTCTACTTTTTTTATTATATGCGGGATAGATAATAATCACAATAAATATTGTAAAAAACCACTCGGCATAATAATCGTTTCATCAAGTTCAAGATGTTCAAATAAAAGGTGACTACCATTCAATAGATGATGGTAACATATTTTATTGGCCCCACTTGGAGATTTTTTCTTTAATTTTTTGCACACTTCCTGGATTTGACTACTGTTCACAACAAAATAATTTAACTCTTTAGTAAGGAGGGGACTTAGTTGCTCATAAAACATTGGGTTTTTTGACTCGTCTGTACTCAGACCATCTGCCCCTGTCTGTCACTATCACATGTACTGTGAATGCTTACCCGCCGAAACCTAAACCGAAACTCGTGAGTGACTGAAAAAAGGTCTCCCGCCCTTTATACAAACAACAGTGTGACTACATCCTCGTACCAATTAAGGTTTCATTTCATCTACTACAGTGGAATGCTGACTTACCTGATAGTGAAATAAGACTGCAATTGGACCTATACTTTGCTGAAATATGTCCACGCTTTAAAAATAGCTAAAAGCCAAGCTGTTCCGAGTGTTGAATTGCGCCGTACATCTCGAGCAAAAGGATGGGCCCAAAACTCCGATGTGGCTAATGCTAAGGCTTCGGCCAAGTTTTGGCTGCAGATTTGTCATGAATGTAACATAACTAAAATTGATGCAGTCCAGTAAATTCGTATTTTTACTAAGCAGAAATTTGCAAAAGAAATGCGTAGACATCATAGTGCATTGCTGCCTGAAAATTTCCCCTGGACAATTCGACTGGAACCTCTCCACATACAAAATTGAGTTGGCAAAGAGAAAGTAAGACAAATAAAAAGAATTTTGTATAGGAGTTCTTTTAAATCTCCCAGTTTAAAATGTTTCATCTGGTATTTAGGCTTGATAAAAACACATTCTTGCTTTTCTTCTCTTTTATTTTGGTCAAGTACTTTTTTCTACAAATTTAAGAAATAAATTTGTAAATCATTAAATCTTTATAAATCCGGATTAAAAGAAGGATTAAATTTTATAAATCTATATATTCTATATAAAACTATATTAAATCTATATAATTCTATATTAAATCTTATGATTAAATCTATATAATCAGGATTAAGAGAACGATTAAATCTTTGAAAGTGAAATCTATATAATCTATGTAAATCTATTTTAAAACTTATGATTAAATCTATATAAACAGAATTAAATCTTTACAAATCATGATTTTAAGAGAATCTAAAAAACAATCTCTTCTAGCTTCGTTTGGTTTTTGGATCTGTTTCTAAAGATTACAATTTTAAAACACAGATATTGCACGTACTAAATCCTGCGCAATGCACAGGATGCGCATTGCGCTGAACACGTATTAAATCCTGCGCATTGCGACAGAAAAATTAGAATAATAATTGGCTAACACCGACCGAGCTTCGTTAATATAAACACCTTATATGCCCCAAATTACAACCCTTACCCTAAGGTCTGTTAGGGTGGTTGTCATCCTCTAAGACCGAATTTCCAGAACTTTCAACTACGTTAAACAACATGGCTATCTCAAAATTTTGATTGGATGGGTTTGGGGAAACGGTGGGAGTAAGAGGGGTGTTAGTCGCCTTCCAATCCCTTTCGACTATTAAAAAGGGCACAAACCACTCCAATTTACAATTGAATGAGCGCTTTTCGAAGTTTCTACGACAACTTTTTTGATACGAAGTGCCCTGCTCTAAAAGGAAAAATTAATAAATAATACATTGTGCCCTCCCAAGGTCGGTTCTAACAAAGAGCATCACATCAGACTCAGATGATCCTTAAAGAATGGCTTTAGAGATTTCTTAGGTGGCAGTTAAAGGCGAAGATTTAAACAGAACAAATTTGAGGAAAATTGTTCACATGTATGTCCCCATCAGGTGGCTTAACACCCTAGTAGGATTGGTTACCATAAATTTCAGATTAATAGATAGTCAACCTTGTCTCTCCATGACTAGTATGAACAAAATTGTTCCGTTGTTGAGTATCGTCGATGTTTTCCATTTGTATTATCTAATTAATTTGGGCCCATCCCCTCTCCCAATACACTAAAAACAGGATACAAAAATAAAATTTTCCCCAAAAAATCAGCCCTTTAACACAATATTCCTCGCACAAAACTGTACTTCGGCAACTTATTTTATGAAAAAAAAGTTCTAAATGATGTTGCTCAAAACTTTTGAAAACATTATTCTATTCAAATCTAAAATATAAATCTTTCGCGTCACCTCGTCATTTTTTCCTATCTTAAGTGGAAGAAAATTATTGCAGCAGATTTTGTAGCGGGGTAGGATGATGTAGGATTTTGTAGGATGATGATGGGCCACATTTAGCGCCATCTGTCAGAAATTACTATAGCTTAAAGCTTCTAAATGTATGATGGGTAAAGAAACATTATAGTAAACGTTTAGAGTAAATTATTTAATTCCTATTTCATGTTATAAATTCATCTGTCATAAAAACATAATAAGTACTGGATAGTAGCATACTTAATGGTAAATTAGCTCTAGTCTCGTGGTCAGTCATGGTAATAACGGGTTATTGTGTTATAGTGGTAAAATAGTAATAAAATAATAATAGAGCATCAATACAGTATATTCAAATACTTTGAATAAGCATAAAAAATAGAAGTTTTAATAGATGTAAATGACAAGAGAAGACGGCTAAAGGACTTTTCCATCCTTAAACTATTTTCAATATTGTTTACTATTCCATAATTTACCACTATTTTACTGTTAGCTGTTACTGTTATTAATTTTTTGTATATTGTATATTGTATTGCATTTTTAAATATGTTTGTAAAAAACGAGGGAGAAATAGAGTTAACAGGCTGCTAGTGGAAATTGTTCCTGGCTCGTGGTTATTAGCTAAATAATTAAATATGACACTCGTTTATTTAAAAAAAACTTACAAATGTAAGAGTGTTCTTGATTTTTTAAATAAATGAATTCATTAAATTTGTTTAATTTTGAATAAATTGTGAAATTATAATCTAATAACAATGAAAAAAATTTATTGATATCAGATGACAATAACAATGGAAGCGATATCAATTTTTAAATGACATGCTTTTTTACGGGATATTCACGAGATTTTCAAAAGCCGATCTTATAAGCTAGCTTCGTTCTCCATCGACTATTCACAATTGCCACTCTTTTGCCATTTTATACATGGAGGGAATGCTTGGAGAGAATGACTCTATACGTGCCGTTGCAGCTTTTTCAATCCATGTGAATTATTAGAAATTAGTAAAATATTACACACTGAAGTCACACTAGAAAATCTAAACATAGAATGATCACTGAATTTATATTATTCTCCCATTTTTTCAAGCTGTACGTTTTACGAGGTTTACAAAATTTTGGCTGTTAAAAAATTTTCTGCTTCACTAAGGATGTCGGAGGAAGATTTAAGCCAGCGTTGCCAACGCAGCACAATTGTACCCTTTTCGGTACAATTTAGTAGTCCTGGTACAAAGTTTTAAATTTGGTTTTACTTTATCCTTTTTGAGTCAGAAATTATTTCCAATATTTAGTTTATCGGAAAAATATTTTATTTTTCTTTCCAGTATGATTGAGAACAGTTGTATAATTTATTAAAAATTGTTTGCAAAGATTATCGAACATCAACGACATTTTAATGTTAAATTCATATATTATAATTTTATATAAATGATAAAATTTATTACTTGTGCAAATATGTAAAAATGACAATTATAAAACTTATGCAGGTGAATAGTGATTTGTAAAAGTTCAATAATAATAAAAAAAATATGTTAAGGTTAAATCAGAACCACCTTGAACAAATAAACGCTCAACTGGGGCAAGTCCATTAATTAGACAGGGAAAACAGATACAATAGTCTGGATATTTAGACCACATATACAGCGATCTTTATCATTATATATTCTAAAGAATTAAAATTAAAACTAACATATCTCCAAACAAATTCCAAAAGCAACAAATATAACTAATAAACAAAACTAACAAAATCCAAGATAGATAAACAAAGAGAAAGAGTGATGTTAATGCTGCTGTGTGTAGTACACAAAGTAATTTTCTCTCCAAAATGGATACAATGGTCTGATTTTAGGTGGAGTGCTCCTCATAAAATGTTCCACATAATGCTCCACATGGTTTTGCTTTATCAGTTATGCATTTTTAATTAATTGTATATTTATCTATAAAAAAAATTAAACATACATAATAAATCAAACCCTTTACCCACTCTTCCGGGTCAACCGAGAGCCTGACTTCAAATTGTCCTAAGAGGACAATCTATGGTCTAGAAAAAAAAATTTAGGTAAACCTATGGTATCCCAGCCGTCATTTATTCAAAAAGTGCTACAAAATAAGACCCTTAGCTCCTTGTTCATTTTGAAAGATTACCTTCATAGAAACTCACACCCCGTAAGAAACTCCAAGACAAGGCAGGAAGCAACCGAATCCTTCGCAGGTAACGAACTTCCCGTCCTTCCTTCTTTGAAGTAAGGTCATTTAAAATTTTCCCCTTCACCACATCTAAAGGTGCGGCACGAACGGACGACTTTTGAACTGAACAAAGCTCATTACTGTGTCACAGGAGATGATAAGCTGCTGTCCCGGGCTGAGCACACGTAGCTGATTTCGGGAACTGATTTCCAAATCAGCGCCGATTTTAAAAGAAATCGGCGTCAATTTGAGCTTGAAAATTTTTTTAGTTTTCGGCGCAGATTTACAAAATCAGCGCTGATTTTCATCATAATCATCACAAAAAAAGGATACAAATAAATCGTCAGCCAGATATTTCTGTGGTGAAAGACCCTGCTACTGAGCTGAGAATTAGGCTGAGTTCAATCGTGCACCTATCATTTAACTCCAGATGACTCTTTTTTTCCACGTTTTTTTTTTGTTTTGAAAATATCGCGCACAACGTTTTATTTTAAACTATTTTTTTTCCGCTCTCTTTTGTCCACTGATGCTGAAATCAGTTCCAGAAATCAGCTACGTGTGCCCAGCCCTTGAAAATATTATTTATCCGCGTACCTGGGAATCTCCTATGACCTTTTTCACGAGTAGATTGAACCAAATATCAAACATGATCAGGAAGCTTCGAAAATGGCAACTTTGGTAGTTTCAAAATTAAATTTAAAAATCGCTATAATTATTAGTAAGTAAAAAATCAGATTAACAATCAGATTCAGTAAGTAAATATTGAGATTAAGCACTCGGACTAACTAAGCTACTTGACTACTTAGGTCGTCGGCCCTGCAGTGCGTTTCCAGATTTAGGTTTTATCTTTGTGTCTATATTACCAACCTAACGTCAAACCCGCTGCTCCAATACAGGACACAATATTATAGTTATAAGGTGTCCTCTGATATTTTTTTTGCGACAACAGGGATTGAACATCTATCAAAGTTGTTGCCAGGCGGCGCTTTATCAACAACGCTGTCACATGGTAGATAATTATTTTACATTAGAGTTTAATTCTTTAAATTTGAGTACCTCAAATGGTACTGACAGAGTCCAATTAAAGTATCTGTTTTTAATTCTTTAAAGAAAATATTTGTGGAAATTTTTTTCCCATTTTTTTTCTTACTCTGAGTTGTAAATACTTCGAGTGATACTAATTAAAAATATTTGTTGATAGTTTATGTATATTACTTATACTTTTCTGAAGTTTTAAAGATGACAAGAATAAGACCCAGTGAATGAAATGAAGTAACACCTATAATATAGAGTTTGACGATCTTTTCTTAAATAATGAAAAAATCTTTGTAAACAGGTAAGAAAACAGGCTGGATTATTTGACTACACATCAACGAGTCCATACAGGTGAAAAACCCTTCCAGTGTAAAATATGCAAGAAATTCTTTGCTCAGTTAGAAATTGCCTACACATAAACGAGTACATCACTTAAACTGTATTCACACTGGTGCCTTTTCAAACTCTAGGCCCGAGAAAAGGTCATGTCAAAAACTTCACACTTAATCTGTTTCTCACATGTATGGGTTCTTAAATGATAGTTCATATGTGCTTTTTGAGAAAATGTTTGGTCACATTCTCAACATCTAAACTGTTTCTCACCCGAATGGCACCTTATGTTCCGCTTCAAATTTGATGCAGTAGAAAAAATTTTTACACAATAATCACACTTAAACTGTTTCTCACCCGTATGACTTTTTTTGTGACTTTTCAAATGCAATTTTTGAGAAAATATTTTGATACATGCATCACATTCAAACAGTTTTTCACATGTCTGCACTATGTGGTGCCGGTTTAAATTGTCACCTCGAGAAA
Source organism: Artemia sp. Qi Xiang Cuo (assembly GCF_049724085.1). Lineage (NCBI taxonomy): Eukaryota > Metazoa > Arthropoda > Branchiopoda > Anostraca > Artemiidae > Artemia > Artemia sp. Qi Xiang Cuo. The sequence goes on along the minus strand of NC_142795.1, from coordinate 69,407,562 downwards.
TGTTCTTTTTACATAGCTCACATTGTAGACTTAGAGGATGACTTGGGGTTAGTCCTGAATCTAGATATGTAAGAGTTTTTTGTACATCATTATTCATGCTCTTTTCGTTATTATGATTCAAGTCGGTCCGAATAGATTTTTCTTCAACTAACAGCGGCGTTTTTGTCTCATTAGGCCAGTCACCATATTTTTAATTAAAAAATTAAGCAACAGGAAATTTATTTTTTTATAATTTTATAAAATGACAAGTACCAAATTTTCGTCGTTTAATGGAATGATTGTCTTCATTTTCTGCCACTTTGACTTCTTTGGCAGAACTACCAACTAAAAAGTCTTCCTCTTGAGAATGAGTCTGATACTGTTTCGTATGAGTCAAAATACCATAAGAAAATGCATCCAGGCTTTGAATTTCATCTTATTCATTGATCAATATGTCTAAAGAAAAAAAAAGAAATATTTAAAAGAGATAAAATTGATTCCATCACATAAACTGGTCGGGTCAGAAAATGGGACAGAAGTGCTCTAACCGACTCACAACCAAAAGAATAGATAAGCTTTTTCTTTTCAAAGATATTTTTTTATCTTTCTTTCTAATTATATTTTGTATCATGTAAAAGGTCAAGAAGCTATGAAATCATGCCGAGAAAAGGGCAATAAAGGATAAAAAGAGGTTGACAAGAAAAAAGAAGCTCGAGAAAAGGCAATCAAGGATGCTGAGAAAACTAAGAGGCAGAGATCGTGGTCCAGGCTGATAATATGTCGACGTTTTCGATTTTATCAACAACCCATCGGAGTGGAGCGACAGCCCAAAAAAAGATATAATTAAAAAAGTTAAAAAATTTATAAAAAGTAAGGCCGTAGTACTTTGATAAAACTATTAAATTATTTAAATATATAAGTTTTTTTGGCGTCGCTTCACTTAGATTTTTTATTTTTAAAATATTAAAACGATTGACACTTTAATTGAATATTCAAATATAGCTTGAAAAGAAAAAAAATATCTACAAATAAGAGTTTTGGTTTTTCCACCTTCTTTCACTGTAAAAGTATAAAACCTACTGCGTCATTGGCTCTTTACTGAATACGAATTATATTACAAATATTTTCTTTTGTACTTATTACAATATTGAAAATAAACTTAAAAATTAAAGCAAGAATTAAATTTTGAAAGTATGAGATTTCAGCAATTAATATAATTATATATCAAATATTTTGTAACCATACTCTTTTCTGTACTATAATTTTAGCCCCGAGCCCTCCCCACCTCCTTTTTATCAATAACCAAAATCTAATTTAACATGAAGTAGCCTACTAAATAGAACTTATTTTAATATGAATTATTAATTTAGAACATTACATATGAATAAAATTATTTAATATAAAAGATTAAACATCTAATCTTTAGATTCCGCGTACATACTGTTCATATTCAATTTATGTTTTAATAGTTTAGATCTCTTGAATAAACAATGTGAATACATTTTATATATTAAAATATAAAGTGTTTTATTATTAATTTTTTCGGAATAATCTATTTATTTTTATTTAAATCATACATAAGAACATAGTGACATCAGGTTTTCTCCTTTTGTTAAATTTTTAATAATGCCAACGCTTAGTGTCTCAGTGTAACTATTAAAAAAAAATAATAAAAGTCTTCTATTAAATGACCAAAAAATTCAAATATTATCCGTACTTTAAATTAAAAAATAATCTTTGTTGATATAAAATGTTAAAAAATTTATTTTGTTATTTTTTATACTTAAAAAAATATTCAAATCATATAAAAAAAAAATATTTAGGTTACCTGATGGACAATGCTGTTTTCACTTGTACACGCATTCATTCTACATTGTCCTTCCCTCATCAGTGAAAATTCTCTCCGTAACTCTATTTCTCCCTCTTTTCTTAAAAAAATATTTAAAAATGCAATACAATATACAATATACAAAAAATTAATAACAGTAACAGCTAACAGTAAAATAGTGGTAAATTATGGAATAGTAAACAATATTGAAAATAGTTTAAGGATGGAAAAGTCCTTTAGCCGTCTTCTCTTGCCACATTTAGCGCCATCTGTCAGAAATTACTATAGCTTAAAGCTTCTAAATGTATGATGGGTAAAGTAACATTATCAAAACGGGATAGCTCTGCTTAGCCCTGACTTAGAGCGCCATCTCTTGGAGCCGTCGTTATATTTCGACGGTGCGAAACGTGGACACTATATCCGGTACACCCAGATAAGAAACTAACATTCACATTGTTCAGTTTCCTGTTTTAGACACGAACGGAGCTCCCGACAATGTTTCAGGTATGTAATGTTCAAACTGTCATTACTTGGTTATTTAGTACAAGACAAAGTTGTGGTAAGCGCCACTGTGTCGAGATACATCTGATCTTTTCTGAAATGTAGCCACATAAGCTTTTTTCTTTATAAAATCTATTGAAAATGTCAACGGACAGTGAATTGTCGAAACGATGTTCAAAGTGTATAAAATTCTTGATTGATGTCGTGGAATACCAGGCGGACTAACAATGTTCCTTCAGCCTCATTCAAGCGTAAAGATCGGCTTGTATCAAGTGATTTTATTTCTTTGGCGAATATCTCTTCGTAACCGTGTCTACATTTTGGACAGACAGCAACAGTCCCTCTCGAAATATAGGTGATTTTGTCGAAACTTCACTGAACATGTAAAAAAGATGAGAAATAATAGGTGTAGAAAGTCCAGGATCCACTGACGAAACCATCTGCACCATAGATGTCTACTATTAGGTTGAGTTCTACGCACCGATATATTTTTATTATGATAATTTATAATATTTTTTCATATTAAAGCGAATATAAAAAAAACGTTTTTTTTTAAACTTTTAATTTTAAATAACCTACCGTTTTTTTATCAATAATCTGAGGACCGACCCCTGGGCAGAAGCCCAGGCAGGGGGTTAATTGGCTATTGGGCTGGGGGGGGCAATTGCCCCCCCCCCCAGATTTTTAGATTATTCCCTTATTTATTTAGTATTATATATGCTTATTATACCCTTATTTATTTAGATTATACCCCCCCTCCCCCCGACCTGATTTTGCCCCCCCCAGATATTTTAGATTATACCCTTATTTATCCTTCATCCGAATAAAAAATTCAAATTATATCAAATACAAAATCTTATACGAAATGAAGCGTAGGCCTATGTTTTGGACAAAACTAAGAATCTGCATATGAAAATAAAATCCACTAAATCAAATATACTTCTTAAATTTCTTGAAATCTACTCCCGTTTTCCTAGACCCTATCCCTTCCGAAATGCTAGTGAAACAATTTTGTTATACTAAATTTGTTATACTAAATAAAATTTGTATTTAATAATGTATATTAAAATTTTTTGTAAAGATTTTGTTATATATATTGTTATATATAAAAATCCTATTGCTTCCATCCTATTGCAATCTGCTAATAATAACACGCCTCTTCATATCTGTGCTCTTGATCTTTCGAAAGCTGTCGATATTATAGTCCACTCACAGGCTCTCTAGTCAATATTTCACACTCTATTAAAATTTCTATTGTCGTTTTGTTAATGTACTGATATTCTATCTCTTTTATTATTGTAAAATTTAATAGATATTTTCTAATTAAAATGTGTTTATTTGTATTGGGGTCCGTCAAGGTGGTGTGCTTTCTAAAAACATATTTTAGTGATTTATTAATACTATTCTTTATTCTGTGACTTTTACTTTCATTTCTCATGGAATTGACGTCTCGTATCTTGCTTATGCGGACGATATTCTCCTTGTCAGTTGTTCTAGGTCTGGGCTCTCACATGCTGTCAGCTGGATCTCAGACCAATTCAGATGGAGTGGGCTTATGCTGAACGTTGAGTCGTGTGAATTTATTTAGTTTAATTCGAATGTGAGTCTCCCTCTTAACTGTGGTTTTTCCTCTATTCCCTGTGTCTCTTCTCGTCGGTTACTTGGTCTTCACATTACTAATAAAATCAAAAACCGTAGTTGTTGAGTTTATAATTAAAAAAAGACCCCGTTAGATATGATATTTAAAAATATTTTATAAGAGAGGTAGGGCCACTCGACCCGCGCGGGGGACATTATTCTTCAGTTAGCACTCAGGAGCTTCTTTTTTTATATTGTTTTCTTCAAAGTCTGAATACCCCAGATCTGAAATCTCTCCTGAAGTATTATGCTCATTTTCCTCTTTCCATAGTGTGACTCCGTCTGTGTACACTTCATCTAATATATCGAGTCGGCCTCCCTGATGTCAGTGCCCTAGTGACTGATTTAGTGACAGCTGTCGATATCTGCAGGTCCTACAGCTCTCGATACTCTACGTAGTGTTAGTTACTTAATTGTTTAGGCTGCAAGATTTATTTTTTTTTTGTTTTTGTTCTGGGTGCAAGACCTTTATTTTTTTTAAGAGTGGGTAATAAATGAATTATTATTATACGTGTTTTTTGTTTTGAAAAATATATTGTTCTTTAATAGTTTAGTATAATTTTAAGTAACGTAATTATGAATCCATTCTAATATTTTATATGAAAAATCCCATCACGATAACACCTGATAGTTACATTAAATCAACATCACATGAACAATTAAAATCTCCTCATTAACCATCCTTTTGGGAAGACGAATATTATCTGTGTTTTTTTTTAGTTTAAAATTATAAATATATAAAACATTTTTATCTTGTTATAATACATACTGAGTTTTACTTGTTACTGTAAGCTTATATAAATTGACAGTTTGTATGCGGGTAAGTCTTTTTTTTTTAAAAATTATCCATTTTAATTTTTTTTTCTCATATTATAAATTATCACTGTTTGGGACGAGATTATTTGATATTATATAATAAACGTTAATGCCTCCATTCATTTTTTTTAACCCATCGAGCAAGCCCCTGCCTCTCAGTAATATTAGGAGATTGTGAAATCAGACTACCAAACCCTACATCCTCCCCTCCTCCCCCCTAAAAATCAATATACACCAATGATGCACCGGGCGCATTATATCTTTTTTGTTACTACACACGTTTATTACCAAAACCTTCCGTTGGTTATTATGGAACAACATTAACAGTTTGTTTAAATAAATAGCATTAATCCTTCTGATCCCAATTCTTAAAAACAAATGATATTGCCTTTAAAGTTTTTTAACACTGTAGCCGTGATCATTATCAAGTTTGTAACCTTGTCTTGTAGAATCTATTATTGACTCTGTTGTCATTGTATACTGTCGTAGACGATAACCTTTAAAATATTAAACAAAACCAGATACTGACGGTATCCCCCGATTTCGGTAGAGTGTCAGAAAAAAGTATTACACTGCATCCTCAACCAGATTAAAAAATTACTTCATTAACTAAACGAGAGCTAGGTAGGGTGAAATCGACGGAGGGATATTAGTGTGGACAGCTTGAAAGGGGTCTGTTTATTTAATTTATAACAAAGCGAAAAAGTCCATTCGTGCATCAAAATTATCATAGATAAATCTAGTATATATTTTTATTATATTGGAACTAATAATTCTCTGACATCGAACTGTTTCACATTTGACAAGTCTCGTGACTTATTTTTAATATTTTTATGTGTTTTCTTATTTAGTCAATATTCGTTTAAATTTTTGTAATATTTTTTTATTTTATAAAAAAAATAATTAAAAATCTAATTCTAGGTAAAAATTGCAATTTAATATTTAAAATAAAATTTAATAGATCTAAATTAATTATTCATTTTTCCGCTAATATTTTTTTTTTTATGAGTACATTTAAAAATAATTTTAAATAATTTACGAAGTTTATTAAATTGTTTTTTAGATTAATAGTAAGACAGGTCAGACGCTGAAGCCAGTGCAGAGGCAGTGATAGATGAAAGCAGTGCAGAAAAAATCTGGTTCTGGCTCTCTGGCTGGTATACTAAAAACATAAGTAGTAGTCAGTCATTTAATGATGGTGATGATTCTGGATCTGGTGAAGAAGTAAGCTCAGGATTTGCTATTGTTCAATAAAGTTAAGAAGAAACATATTAATACTTATTTTATATTAAATATAAAGGCTAGATTATCATCCTCCTGGTTATGATGTTGTTTATTTTTGAGTTTAATACACACTTATTTTTGAATTAAAATTTTTATATTAAAATTAAAAAAAACTCTTAAGTCACTGTTTAGTATAATAGTCGAAAATAGTGGTAATTCTCCCTAAAATATTGTTGCCAAAATATGGCCAAAAAAGGTAAAATATGGAAGCTAATATGATGCATAAATAGAATGGCTTGACAGAGTTGAACTCGGCTTATCAACTTATCAACTTGGCTTATCAAAGTTAAAGCTAAATTAAGGAGAGACGAGGGGTGTCAGGACTCCTTTGGGAAAGACCGTGGGGCTGTCTTTTCCCAATCCCGTCAGTATGGACTGCTAATGCGCTGGACTTCTCCTGCATGTCCTAGGAGTAAATTCGTACAAAGGAAAAAGAAATTAAATCAAAAATTAAAATACGAAGAACTACTGATTTATTAACAAATTCTGGCTATTTATGTTCACAGTTCAAAGAGGCGACACTGACAAACTATAGCACTGCCCTAAAACTTCTATAGGGTAGACGATTTATTCTACAGGGATTAAATTTATAGTTTTTCTAAATAAAAGTTAATAAAGAATTTAATTTATTCTAATATCATAATATAATATTTATTTTATTATAATATTTATACTAATACTTGAAAAAAACAAACAACGCGGAAAGAAAACAGAAAAACGAATAAAGCCAAAAGTGGAGTTAAAAACTGAAAAACAAACAATGCGGAAAACCCTAAAAATTAGCAAACAGGTCAAATAAACTTCAGCGTAAAGAGCGGGGCGTGGAGGAGGGACCAGCCCCTTTCATATACATAATACCGTCTTTTCGGTTTATGTATTATCGTCTGTCATTAATTTAATCTAAAAAAACGTTATTTTTTTAATTATGTTTAAAACTTATTTAATATAAAATAATATATAAGACATAGCGATTTTTTTTATACTTGCATATTTCTGATTATTTTCTACTTTATTTATTTCATTTTTAATTTGAGATGTGTTCACAGCTGCAGTAATCATAAAGAGTGATATGGTCATTTTACTTCTTACTTATATCTAACTTAAATGAACAATGTGTTCACTTCTTTCTCAAATCTATTGGTAGAGAATTCAACACATGTCACATGTGTCATTAAATTATAAATAAGCTCACAAGGTTGTCATGAAATGTGCAACCAACAGCTAGCCATTGCCTTGTTGAAAACAGTTTCTAGAAACATCAAGGCAGTAGACAGTTCAGAAATTTATTATCGAAAATCAAGCAAGACACCACATAAAGGTTGTCAAGTGACAAATATGAATCAACTTATTTTACAGGACCTACCAATGTATTAATCAGATAACATAACCATATATCTTTGTTGTAAATGTTTACATAAAACTACTCTGACACTACTATGTGTTTTATTGAATAAGAAGTAAATACAAAATTTTAGGTATTTTGATAGGATTTCCCTTCTTAAGATTTTTCAACAGTCCCTTGTCTTTTGAAAATTTTTGAATATTTATGCAGCGACCCCTTAATTAAAATTTCAAAATGAGAACTTTCTTGTAAGTGATATAACATTTCGGAAAAATAAACTACAGATTAGTATTTACATTATCTTGAAAAAAACATCTATTCGTTTAGTTTATGATTGTTTTATTTCATTAATTATTGTTACTAATTGGTATAACCAATAAGCAACTGTAGTTGAAATTATAAATTTGTCTCAGGATCTTATCGATGAATGTTTCACATAAACAAAATAAAGACATATATGCCACTGGAGCACAGAGCTGTACGTAACTCATAGATGAACACAGGCAAATGAAGGTCCGCTAAGCCTGATATAAATTACACGTTCTTTTTTTAGGTAGTATATTGATCAAAAATTAATATCTAGATCTTGTATCTTTCATATCATTAAACAAAAATTGACCGGATCAGTTTTATTAATGTCTGTTTCAAAAAGAAGATACAGATCTAGCATATTTTTCTCCATCTTCTCTGAGTCTATAAAAGATCATTTATCACCATATCTTGGAGCTTCTGGTGCTTACTTCGAACTGGAGGTGAAATTTGTGTATAAGGCTTTCCCTTTTTTTGTTATTTCCTGACATTCAGCCAAACTTGACATGTTTAGGCTAGGGTAAAGGCACTGATGATTCGACAGTGCAATTTATGACACACTGTCGAAATTTTCCTTCAAAACGGGATAGCTCTGCTTAGCCCTGACTTAGAGCGCCATCTCTTGGAGCCGTCGTTATATTTCGTCGGTGCAAAACGTGGACACTATATCCGGTAACCCAAGCACTGAGGGCTCTGAGGGGGCTATCATCCTAAAAGACCTAATTTCAAGAACTTTCAATTACGTTGAACAAAATGGATTTCTAGAGGGCAACTAACCCGTCTCTCACGCCCACCTAGTCCCCAAACACATCTAATCAAAACTTTGAGATAGCCAATTTATTCAACATAGTTTTAAGTTCAAGAAATTAGGTTTTTGAGGATGACCAACCCCCCACAGCCCTCAGGGCAAGGGTTGCAAATTATGCTCAGGAGGCATATAAGGTTTTTATATAACACGTTATCGTAGGAACTTCAAAAAGGGCTCATTCGATAGTACATTTAACTGTCTAATGCATTTTTTAATTGTCGAAACTTATTGAAAATAAACTACCACCCCTTCAACGACCACTATGTCCCCCCACACCGCCCCGAGATATGGGTAGATATCAATTGTGTTCAACGCAGTTTAATTTTAATGGAATAATCGCTGTGAGCAGGACACTCCCCCCACAGTCTGCAGGGAACGGGGCAGCTGTTATGCACTGTGTTACTACATCTAAGTGACTTTGCTCGTGCCCTGGGTCAGAGTCGCAAGTTAATTTTGTGCCCCTCCCCCCCCGCGCTCGCCCGGATGTTCCTCCCACAACTCGCCTCAGTCGGGGATAGCGCCCGGTGATTACCCGGATGTTATATTTGTTTAAATTTAGGTGTTTTTGATTCACACCCCCCCCCCTACAGCCCCCGGGGCAAGGCTTGTAACGTAGGACCTGGGTTAATATAAGTTTTTGATTTAAAGCGTAGAAAATTCACAAGGTCTAATTCAATTGGAAATTGAAAGGACACCCCCCACCACGCCCTGTTTTCTCCACTTGTATCGTCTAAACATTTTGAGATATCCATTTTGTTAAAAATAATTCAAAGGTCAGATATCAACATCATCCCCCAGGGCCCGGGGGCAGGTTTGGGCAGATATTCCCTGGGGGTCGCTATTGTTCTTATGAAAGTACTACTCTTATACAATTAATACAGGTCTATTTTCATTGTTCATTTACATTTATTTTTAATTTTAAACATAAACATTTTCCCCGAGGTGCCATCGCCCCCCCCAGCTTGGTACCACAAAAGACGCGGGAAGGTCTGTCTGAGTTTGTCTGATAACCAGATATGCCGTTTTGTGTAACTGCATTTAATTACATAATTTTAAATGTTTTATTTTTGTGTACTTTAAATTTATTTATTTTAGACGTGGAAATCATTGATCTTAGCGAAGATGAACTCATCGCTCCAGTAATGAGAGAATTGCCACAGGATGGGACTCTAGTTGACAAAAAACTTGTCTCTAAGAATAAGGTAAGTTTTTCCGAGTATGGTATTTTATTTGGTCACAGTGCCCGTATCAAAGCAGCGTTGACACGTAATAATTTCAAACAAATATCTTCAGTAATGGAAAAAAAAATTCTGGAAAGATATATTTCTAAGTTTTTACAATATATAGTTAATGATACATACTGTTTAATTTACATGTTTTAAAGATTCTTTTATAGATTCTACTGTTTACATTTCAGCCTTTGCATTTACATTTGAAAGAATGTAACTATATACATTATTTTCTATTTTTTTATAGTTACTTTTGTAAGTTTCAAATTAGATTCTTTCAAATCTATATGATTTGTGAATTTTATTTTATAATTTTTTTTAAGAGAAGGAAAATTACATGTTAACAGTCCATTCCAACATAATTGGGTGTAAATATATTCAGAAAAAGATTTTTGAAATAAATGAAAAATCAGTTAAAATATTTCAAGGACGAGAGGCAATCAGGAAAGGAGTGGAAAGGACCCTAAGTCTAGAATAAAAGAACAATAGAAATTATTTTTTGAAAGAATTTTTAAAAATATGTAAATTAATTCATCATGTCCCCAGGTGGCGATAGGGGAACGCTCTACAGATATGTAGGGTACCTCCATAGAAGGCATGGACCACGGGGGGACCTTGTCCCGGGGGGTCCATAATAGAATCTGGGGCACCCTTGCCCGGGGTCATAAATACAGGCGGAGGAGGAAGAAGGCCCCTCAAATGTTCACTCAAAAGGG